>NC_057808.1:175644532-175813510 GCF_018294505.1 Triticum aestivum | reverse complement strand
GCCGGCGACCGCCGCCCCCGGCCCCGCCGCTCCTCCGGCGACCGGCGCCGCCGCTCCCTCTCCCTCCTTCCTCCGCCGGCGAGCGAGCTCGGGCTGGAAGAGCTCGTTCGATCCAGATCTCTGCGTACGTTGACTTTTTCTCGCCTCGAAATTCTCCCGAGTCTTAATTTCTCTCAGTATCTTGCCCTGTTCCCGATGCTGTAACTTTGTGCATGTAGCTCCGATTCACGCGAATAATATGTCAAATTGTTCGTCTCGTGATGCTCTTAATTTTGTTCAATTGCACCATTTTCATTAGAGGTCATCTTGACGCCCAAATCTTCGTTGGAAGAGGGCTAGTTGATGTTAATCTCTGGTTCTTATCAGAACTTGGAGATTTGTCATTTTTGTATCATTTATTCTGTGCATCTTTTGGGCATGAGCTCTACATGTGTTTTGAAGTATGCCATGCCATCTTTCCAGTGGTATAGTCCATGTATTTTTGTGATCTTTGTGGTGACTAGCACAAGCATGCAAAGTAGGCCCCATAATATTTCTGATTTCAGGGACTTGGTGATTTCTCTAAGTCCTCGTCTGCTGTAAGTTTGTTGCCATATAAACTTGTTGCTACAGAGAGATCCATGCATATTTTGGAGATGTTCAGTAAGGATGTTTTGTAGATATAGTTGTCATTGATCCATTAATTTAATTTTTTGCAATTATGGAGTGCCATAGCATGACTCAATCTTGCTCTACTTTTGCTATAAAATATTTCTGGCAGATTCTTAACATGACATGCATTTTTGCCAAGCTTATTGTAGTTGATCCATACATGATATGCAATTGCTCTTGCCATGGATAGCTTTATAAACATGCCATATTGCTGTAGGTATGCTTGGTTTGTCATGCATTGCTCTGTAGTGAGTGCATCAAGCTCACAAAGAGGCCTACATATTATTATTTCTGCCATGCTCTGTTTTCTGCTAAGTCTGAAACCTGATAACGAAACTTGCTATGTTTACATGCTTGCCATCATATCTTCTGGTCTTTTTTGGCTTATGGTCAGTAAGGGACTTTGGTCATGTGATTTTAGTAGAACACTACCACGCCTTGTTTTGCTATGTTAAGTTACTGTAGCATGTTGGTTTCGTGCTCTGAACATTGCTACCTGATGCTAATTTCTGCCATGTCCAGTTTTTCACCAAGTCTGTGAACCTGTAATCTTTTGCACTTTTGCCATGCTTGTTTGAGCTTGATATGTTGTGATCTAGCCATAGATCAGTGTTCATCTTTTGTCAAGCATCTCCTGTAGATTATTGCCATGTTCTTTGTTGCTATGTTGGGGTGCTGTAGCATTGTTGCTTGTTGCATTTTAAGTGCTATCTTGCTGTTTATCGCAGATTAGTGTCATTCTTGTTTTGCTTGCCATTTGCAAACCGTGCATCCGATTCCGGTGATCTTTATATCGATTTCGACCGAAATCATCCCATCTTTCCAGTGGCATGCTTGGTTTGCCAAGTTATTTCCATGTTCATCATTTTTCCTTCCGGAGCACGCATATGCATCGCATATCACATCTTGCATATCATACATGTTTTGCATCATGTTTCTTGCGCATTCCTCGTTGTTGATTGTGGTTCCGTTTGTTTGTGTTCTTGTCTTGGGTAGATCCGGGAGACGAGTTCGTGAACGAGGAACCTGTCGAGTACGCTTACGAGGATCAAGCTTTCGACAACTCTGAGAATCTTGCAGGCAAGATGACCACCCCTCGAAATCACTTCTATCTTTGCTATGCTAGTTGTTCGCTCTATTGCCATGCTCCGCTACCTATCTTTTGCTATATCATGTCTCCCATTTTAGCCATGTCAGCCCTAACCATCCTTTCCTAGCAAACCGTTGTTTGGCTAAGTTACCGCTTTTGCTCAGCCCCTCTTATAGCGTTGCTAGTTGCAGGTGAAGTTGAAGTTTGTTCCATGTCGGAACATGGTTATGTTGGGATATCACAATATCTCTTATTTAATTAATGCACCTATATATTTTGGTAAAGGGTGGAAGGCTCGGCCTTATGCCTGGTGTTTTGTTCCACTCTTGCCGCCCTAGTTACTGTTATACCGGGATTATGTTCCTTGAGTTTGCGTTCCTTACGCGGTCGGGTGATTTATGGGACCCCCTTGACAGTTCGCCTTGAATAAAACTCCTCCAGCAAGGCCCAACCTTGGTTTTACCATTTGCGACCTATACCTTTTCCCCCGGGTTTTCGCGAGCCCGAGGGTCATCTTATTTTAACCCCCCCGGGCCAGTGCTCCTTCGAGTGTTGGTCCGAACTGAGCAGACTGCGGGGCCCCCTCCTGGAAACTCGAGGTCTGGTTTTACTCGCAGGATGTCTTATCCGGTGTGCCCTGAGAACGAGATATGTGTAGCTCCTATCGGGTTTTGTCGGCACATTTGGGTGGCTTTGCTGGTCTTGTTTTACCATTGTCGAGATGTCTTGTAAACCGGGATTCCGAGACTGATCGGGTCTTTCCGGGAGAAGGTCTATCCTTCGTTGACCGTGAGAGCTTATGATGGGCTAAGTTGGGACACCCCTGCAGGGTATTATCTTTCGAAAGCCGTGCCCGCGGTTATGAGGCAGATGAGAATTTGTTAATGTCCGGTTGTAGATAACTTGTCACTTGACCCAATTAAAATACACCAAGTGCGTGTGTAACCGTGATGGTCTCTTCTCGGCGGAGTCCGGGAAGTGAACACGGTATGTGTTATGTATGACGTAAGTAGGTGTTCAGGATCACTTCTTGATCATTGCTAGATGACGTCCGTTCCGTTGCTTCTCTTCTCGCTCTCATTTGTGCAAGTTAGCCACCATATATGCTTTTGTCGCTGCAGCTCCACCTCTTTGCACCTCTTTGTCCTACAAGCTTAAATAGTCTTGATCTCGCGGGTGTGAGATTGCTGAGTCCCCGTGACTCACAGATACTTCCAAACAGTTGCAGGTGCCGACGATGCCAGTGCAGATGATGGCGTCGATCTCAAGTGGGAGTTCGACGAGGAACGTGGTCGTTATTATGTGTCTTTTCCTGATGATCTGTAGTGGAGCCCAGTTGGGACGATCGGGGATCTAGCATTTGGGGTTGTCTTATTTTCATCTGGTTTTTGACCGTAGTCGGTCTATATGATTGTATTTTGGATGATGTATTGAATTATTTTTATGTATTGTGTGAAGTGGCGATTGTAAGCCAACTCTTTATCCCATTCTTGTTCATTACATGGGATTGTGTGAAGATGACCCTTCTTGCGACAAAACCACTATGCGGTTATGCCTCTAAGTCGTGCCTCGACACGTGGGAGATATAGCCGCATCGTGGGCGTTACAAGTTGGTAATCAGAGCCATCCCCGACTTAGGAGCCCCCTGCTTGATCGAATCGCTGGCGTTGTTGAGTCTAGAATAAAAATGTTTTGAGTCTTAGGACTATATATATATCGGAGAGTAGGATTCTTTTACTCCTCAGTCCCTTCGTCGCTCTGGTGAGGTCTCCTGACGTAGAAGTTTTGACTACTCTCTCCTCAAATTTCACTAAATTTTTTTAGGATCACGCGGGTATCTTGGAATCGTTCCGATCGATTTGTGACGAGAACATTGTTCTTGGTGCCTCCTGTCATTTAGGGGTTGTGGCAGTGTCCCGGGGAGTTGAGCTCCGAGGTGTTGTCGTCACAATTTTATCGTTGCAGTTCTGGAATACCTGAGTTTCGCCGACATCGAAATCTCTTTTATGCAGTTGTTGGTGAGATCACCTCGACGCCACCCAGTACTGGGGCGGGAGTTCGGGAGTATTGCCATAACTTGTATAACGGATGTTTTTCGAAGGTTGAGGTAAACGATTTCCGAAGGTTTCTTGGTTATGTGTTGATGGATGGATACAGCTGGATCTAGGGATTGCTAGTTTGGGTGATATATATTTGTGTCCCCTGTATCCCCTACACCAGATTGCATAACCAGAAAGTTTCGGGAGTTTATAAGTGGGAATTCAAGTAGCCTTAGGATATCTTTCCGACAGATGCATGATATGAGATTGGGGTTCGACGTCTAGTGGTCCGCCTGTATACGGTTGATTTTACAGTGGTCTCGTTGTGTCTTAAAGAGTCCATGGCTTTGCCGACTCGGGGACGCTTCGTATGTCATGTGCACAGCCTTGTACATGATGGTGCTGTACGATTGAGCCCGTGTGGGCCCCACCACGAAAACTTCAGACGAAATATCTATCATATGTTTGTTCCGGCTTATTCTGCAAGCCAATACTTTGTTTTATTTTTTATTGTGGTATTCGAGTTCCCTTCGAATTCATATGTTCATTCCACATCTTTTTCAAGTGGCTTCTCAACTTATGGAAGTGTGATGATTTACTACGGAATTCATTCGTTCATCTTCGTTCGAATGTTTATTGAGAAGAGTATGATCTATCACTTCAGAGGTGGCCTTAAAGAGGATCTGCAGTTAGCTCTCGTTCTTGTTTAGCCTACTTAGTTTGATCAATTCTACAATATGGCACTGAAGCAAGAGGCTGCTCAGCTCAAGTGTGAGGCTTCTAAGAAGAGAGTCAGAGACGCAGTTCAGTCTTCTTCTTCCTCACTTGTGACAGCTAAGCAACAGAAGTTCTGGTTGCCTCCTCCTCCTCCGTTTCGTCAGCCTTACCAGCAGAAGAACAAAGGTGGCCATGGTTCTTCAAACTCTTCCAACTCTGGCTATCAGAACAAGTCTCAGAATCAAGCTCCAAAGTCCAATGCTCCTTATCACCGTCCACTCTCAGAGGTGACTTGCAACAAATGTCAGCAGAAAGGTCACTATGCTAACAAGTGCTTCAACCAGAGGCGTCTTCCTCCTCCTCCTCCTGTCAGATCTTCCAGCAATGCAGTGGTCAAGCATAACCCAAAGTTTGCAAAGGTGAACATGATGAATGCAGCTCAAGCGGAGGAATCTACTGATGTGATAATGGGTAATCTCTCAGTTAATGATATTCCTGCAAAAGTTCTTTTTGATACTGGTGCATCGCATTCTTTCTTGTCATACCCATTTGCATCGAAGCACAATGTCGACACAGAGATTTTATCCAAAGTCATTGAAATTGTTTCTCCGGGTAAGCTTTTGTCGTCTAGTTTGGTTGCTCCCGATGTCTCCATCAAGATGGGCGACTATAGATTCCAGTCTTCTCCAATTGTTCTTGGTGACTCGGATATTGATCTTATTCTCGGGATGGACTGGCTTTCTAAGCACAAGGCTCAACTTGATTGTGCTGCCAGAGAAATTCAATTGACACACTCGTCTGAGGATGCGATTTTTTTTGCCGCTCGTGATGAAACCATTCGGTTTTTCTCTCTCAATGAGAAGGGCGAATTGGATGCCATCTCTCAAATTCCAGTCGTTTGCGAGTATCAAGATGTCTTTCCAGAAGAGCTTCCGGGTATGCCTCCTCATCGGCCAGTTGAGTTCGTTATCGAACTAGAGACTGGTACTGTACCCGTTTGCAAGCGTCCATACAAGCTTGGACCAAACGAGCTGAAGGAATTGAAGAAGCAGCTCGATGAACAAGAACGTCTGGGTTTGATCAGACCGAGTTCTTCTCCATGGGGTTGTGGTGTTCTTTTTGTCCGACTTATTGGATGCTTTGGCAACACTGCTAACGGCGGAGGTTAACCCGGCGAACCGAGATCAGCATAACGCGGAAGTCGCGAATTTGTGAGATCAGATAACTCAAGCCAAGGAAGACCTGGTAGCTGAGGACACTAGGATAGCTGCGGAGCGGGCTGCGTTGGATGCTCAGGCACAGTGGATTCAGCCAGAGTCTTTCCGGCTCATGCTAGATCAGAACACTTCAAACGAAGTCATGAGGAGGAGGCATCAGACTCGCCTGCCTCCGGTTTACGAGGCGAGAAATCTCTTTAACACGCCCGGAGCAGGGACCAGTAACCAGCCAGTGGTAAACTGGGTTGAAGCACCTGGTACAGGAACACCGGCTCAGCCGCGCATGAAGGACCCGCCTCGTCAGAACAATATCCCACCACAGTATGTACCGACGCCACCGGGTCATCACTCTAACCCTTTGGATAACATGATTGCTGCGGCGACACGGTTGGCAGCTCTACCAGTTGAAGGTGAGTCACCGGCGGCAATGGAAATACGACGGGCCGGAGAATTGCTTCAGACGGCTGTGGCCCAACAGGTGGCTTACTCTTACAGTCGTGAGAGGATTCATTCAACCCCTCGCCCAAGCCGAAGTTATAGCAGGCATATCGAGGAACCAGCTGTGTCAAGTAGCGGGCGGTACCGTAACCTACCCCGTGGACATAACCCGGCGGGCGGTGGGGCTAATGCTCAGAATGTAGTAGATCAGGGTAGAGCACGCCGAGAGGCTGAGCTGGCGGCTCAGTACACAGCTCATCAGCATTCTCCGGTTCGCCCAACAACTTCAGTGGAGACAGGTGTAACTTTCAGGACTTTGGGTGTGCCATGTTTAGTGTCGGCTCTGCGTAATGAGCGTTTGCCCAAGGATTTCAAAGGTCCTCGCAAAATACCTAACTATACAGCCAACTTACCCCCAGAAGCATGGGTCGAGAGTTATGAGATGGCCATGGAACTTCTAGACGTTAGTGATGCTGCGTGTGCTAAGTACTTCACCATGATGTTGGATGGAACGGCTCGTACCTGGTTGAAGGGGCTGCCTGCCAACTCCATTGGGTCATGGGTCGAGTTAAAAGCCCGTTTTATTCAGAATTTTAAAGACACGTGCAAGCAGCCTATGTCAATTGTGGATTCGGATGCCTGTGTCCAAGAAGAAGGCGAGTCGACAAGCCATTGGGTGCGCCGGGTCTCAACTGTCCTGCATTCATCAGATCACATCAATACCGGCTCAGCAGTCCTGATGTTGGAGAAGAATTGTCGTTTTCTACACCTCAAACAGAAGTTAGGGCGGCTCAAGCGCCACTGTAATAACATGGGGGAGCTGATGGCGGCTCTGGTTAAGTACGCTGACTCTGATGGTACCAAGGACCCCGAGTCTGACGATGAAAAGCCGGGAAAGGGAAAGAAGAGTAACAGCACCAGAGTGCAGCAACATAATCCGGCGAATCAGGGAGGCAACGGCAAGCGCAAAGCTGATAATAGTTTGGACTTTGTGGCTAAACTAATGCGTAGAATAATGGTCAGCGTCGTTAGGGTAAGCCGCCTCCATGGGTTGGGGGCCAGGTTTTAACCTTGAGCAGCTGTTGAATCAACCCTGCCCAAGGCATGGTACATGGGAAAGACCGTCTAGTCACCTCTGGAAGGATTGCTTCATTATGAAGGAGTATAAAAATTCCAATCTGTTTCAAGACAGTCATGGGCCGGGCGATGGCTCAGGCTCCGGCTCTCATGGTCTGGGTTACGGTGGCGGCCGTTCTAATTCCGGCTTCCAAGGCAATCAAGGAAACCAGGCCAATCAGGGTGGTTATCATCAACAGTCAAGTCAAGGGAATCAGCAGCAGCAATCTGGGTATCAGAGTAACCCAAAGCAGTTGAATAGCGGGCAGTACCACGTCTTCACCACAAGTTTATGCAAGCGGGATCAGAAGCTCCATAAAAGGGCGGTGAACGGCGTTGAGCCAACAATTCCCCGTTACTTGCGCTGGTCTGAGCAGCCCATTGTGTGGAGTCGGGAAGATCACCCGCCCCGGGTTGATAATCCGGGTCACTTGGCTTTAGTGGTCACACCTCAGGTCGGAGGATACAAGTTCACTAAGGTACTCATGGATGGAGGTAGCAGCATCAATATCCTTTATTATGAAACTTTCTGTCGCATGGGGTTGACTGATAAGAATCTGAAGCCGTCAAACACTGTTTTTCACGGCGTGGTGCCTGGTAAGTCGGCATACCCAGTTGGTAAGATAGCTTTGGAAGTTGCTTTTGGAGATGATCATGACTCTAGGTCGGAGACATTGACCTTTGAAGTGGTGAAAATCAAGAGCCCTTATCATGCTCTGTTCGGACGGCCGGCTTATGCTAAGTTCATGGCAAGGCCTTGTTATGTTTATCTGCAGCTCAAGATGCCGGGTTACAAGGGAACCATCACGGTGCACGGAAGCCGGAAGATAGCTTTAGAGTGTGAAGAAGGTGACGCTGCTTATGCTGAGTCTGTCTGTGCAACAGAGGAATTGAAGTTTTATAAGGATAGTGTTGCCCCGGCAGATATGACATCTTTGAAAAAGCCAACTACGGAGCATGACCCGATCTGGAAGTTTAAGTCGACAGATGATACCAAGCTGTTTGATTTCATTCCTGGCGATTCATCCAAGCAGTTCAGCATCAGTGCTAATCTGGATCCGAAATAGGAAAGCGCGCTCATCGAGTTCATCCATGAGAACCGGGACATCTTTGCATGGAAACCTTCTGATATGCCAGGTGTACCGAGGGAACTCGTTGAGCACACTCTTAATATTGATCCCAAGTTTAAGCCGGTCAAGCAGTTTCTTCGTCGTTTCAATGAAGAGAGGCGTAAGGCCATTGGTGAAGAGGTAGCCCGGCTCTTAGCGGCTGGGTTTATTGTTGAAGTCTTTCATCCTGAGTGGTTGGCTAACCCGGTGCTGGTACTTAAGAAGAACGACACTTGGCGTATGTGTGTGGACTACATGGATTTAAACAAGGCTTGTCTGGCTGATCCTTTTGCTCTCCCTCGTATTGATCAGATTATTGATGCTACGGCGGGTTGTGAGCGTTTGAGTTTTTTGGATGCTTATTCTGGTTATCATAAGATCAAGATGGCAGTTAAGGACCAGGAGAAGACAGCTTTTATAACTCCCTTTAGAGCCTTCTGCTATGTGTCTATGCCTTTTGGTCTATGCTTTTACTACATCAGTGAGGTGCTTATCGAGTCCAAGCAGAGGTATCCACACTGGCAGAAGCTTGTATATGGGGTGTTCATGGCCAGTCGAAAGCTTAAGCAATATTTTCTGGGTCATTCCATCACTGTGGTTAGTTCTGCTCCCTTAGGGGATATTATTCAGAATAGGGAAGCTACAGGTCGGATAGCCAAGTGGGCCATTGAGCTTGGACCTCATGGTTTGAAGTATATGCCTCGCACGGCCATCAAGTCTCAAGCACTAGTGGATTTCATCAATGACTGGACAGAGCTGCAGATGCCTGAAGAAAAGCCAGATAACATGTATTGGACTATTCACTTTGATGGGTCCAGGCAATTGGAGGGTTCGGGGGCTGGAGTTGTGCTAGCTTCCCCTCGAGGTGATAAATTTTGTTATGTTCTCCGGTTGATGTTCCCTTGCACTAACAATGCAGCTGAATATGAGGCCTTGCTCCACGGTCTTCGGATGACTAAGGAGATGAACTTAAGCCGGGTGAGGTGCTTTGGCGACTCAGATTTGGTGGCTCAACAAGTTTCTGGTACTTGGGATTCTAAGGATCCACTCATGGCGGCTTATCGTCGAGAGGTTGACGCTATTGCAGGTCACTTCAAGGGTTATCAGGTTGAGCATATTGATCGAAGGAAAAACGAGGCGGCTGATGCTTTAAGCTGGTTCTACTCTCAGCGTAAGCCGGTGCCACCTAACATTTTCTTAGATATTCTGTATAACCCCTCAGTCAAGTTGCCTATGAAGGAAGATCTCGCTATTTCTGACCCAGAAGCACAGTTGGTGGCGGCTCTTCATGTAATTCCTGATTGGACAGTTCCATATTTGGCTTATATGACCCGGGGCGAGTTACCTGAGGATGAAACTTTGGCCAGGCAAATAAACCGGCGGTCCAAATCAATGACCATTGTCAATGGAGAGCTACATCATCGCAGTGTTACAGGGGCGTTTCAACATTGTGTTTCAGCTGAAGAAGGCTGTGAGATTCTGCGAGAAATTCATGAAGGAGATTGTGGCCATCATGCCGGCTCTAAATCTCTTGTGGCTAAAGCTTTTCGTCATGGATTTTATTGGCTGATGGCTCATGCTGATGCTAAGGATCTGGTCAGTAAGTGTGATGGATGTCAGAAATTTTCACGGCGAGCCCATGTGCCGGCTCAAGAATTGAGGATGATTCCAATTACTTGGCCGTTTGCAGTCTGGGGGCTTGATATGGTTGGACCCTTCAAAAGGTCCAAGGATAAAAAGACACACCTCCTGGTGGCAGTTGACAAATTTACAAAGTGGGTTGAGGCAGAGCCGGTTAGTAAATGTGACGCGGCAACGGCGGTTCAATTCATTAAAAAGGTGATTTTCCGTTTTGGTTTTCCCCACAGTATCATAACTGATAATGGCACTAATCTATCCAATGGTGCTATGAAGGAATTTTGTCAACGTGAGCATATCCGGCTTGACGTGTCATCAGTGGCTCACCCCCAATCTAATGGTCAAGCTGAGAGAGCCAATCAAGCGATCCTGAGAGGCATCAAGCCCTGGCTTATGGTTCCCCTACAGAGGACGCCGGGTTGTTGGGTGGAGGAGTTACCTTCCGTGTTATGGAGCATTAATACCACCCCCAACAGATCTACGGGTTACATGCCTTTCTTCATGGTTTACGGAGCAGAGGCGGTTCTCCCTAGTGACATCCGTCACACTCACCTCGTGTGGCGTCTTATGTTGAAGCTAACAATGAAAAAGCACGTCAGGATGCGCTTGACCGGTTGGATGAGGAGCGTGACCTCGCGGCGGATCGTTCGGCGATTTACCAGCAAGATCTGCACCGCTATCACAGCCGCCGAGTTAAGACCAGAACCTTCCAGGAAGGTGATTTGGTACTCCGGCTTATCCAGGATCAGACTGATATGCACAAGTTATCCCCACCTTGGGAAGGACCCTTTGTGGTCAGCAAGAATCTGAACAATGGGTCATACTACCTTATCGATGTTCGAGACCAGAAGGACTCACGCACGTCGGAGGAGGAGACCCGTCGACCGTGGAACATTGCTCATCTTCGGCCTTACATGATATGAATATTTTGTGTGGGGAAGATGGAGCATAGCCAGACTGTATGATTTTGTAGGGATAACTTGCTTTGGCTATGATATTTTGATAAGACATAATTGCTTAGTTAGTATGCTTGAAGTATTATTGTTTTTATGTCAACATTTAACTTTTATCTTGAATCATATCAAATCTGAACATTCATGCCACAATAAGAAGAATTACATTGAAATTATGCCAAGTAGCATTCCACATCAAAAATTCTGTTTTTATCATTTACCTACTCGAGGACGAGCAGGAATTAAGCTTGGGGATGCTTGATACGTCTCCAACGTATCTATAATTTTTGATTGCTCCATGCTATATTATCTTCTGTTTTGGACATTATTGGGATTTATTATTCACTTTTATATTTTTTTGGGACTAACCTATTAACTGGAGGCCCAGCCCAGAATTGCAGTTTTTTGCCTATTTCAGAGTTTCGCAGAAAAAGAATATCAAACGGAGTCCAAACAGAATGAAACCTTCGGGAACGTGATTTTTGGAACGAACGTGATCTAGAGGACTTGGACCCTAGGTTAAGAAATCAACTAGGAAGGCACGAGGTAGGGGGCGCGCCTACCCCCCAGGCGCGCCCTCCACCCTCGTGGGCCCCCTGTTGCTCCACCGACGTACTCCTTCCTCCTATATATACCTACGTACCCCCAAACGATCAGATACGGAGCCAAAAACCTAATTCCACCTCCGCAACCTTCTGTACCCACGAGATCCCATCTTGGGGCCTATTCCGGAGCTCTGCCGGAGGGGGCATCAATCATGGAGGGCTTCTACATCAACACCATAGCCTCTCCTATGAAGTGTGAGTAGTTTACCTCAGACCTTCGGGTCCATAGTTATTAGCTAGATGGCTTCTTCTCTCTTTTTGGATCTCAATACAATGTTCTCCCCCTCTCTCGTGGAGATCTATTCGATGTAATCTTCTTTTGCGGTGTGTTTGTTGAGACCGATGAATTGTGGGTTTATGATCAAGTTTATCTATGAACAATATTTGAATCTTCTGAATTCTTTTATGTATGATTGGTTATCTTTGCAAGTCTCTTTGAATTATCAGTTTGGTTTGGCCTACTAGATTGATCTTTCTTGCAATGGGAGAAGTGCTTAGCTTTGGGTTCAATCTTGCGGTGTCCTTTCCCAGTGACAGTAGGGGTAGCAAGGCACGTATTGTATTGTTGCCATCGAGGATAACAAGATGGTTTTTTTATCATATTGCATGAATTTATCCCTCTACATCATGTCATCTTGCTTAAGGCGTTACTCTGTTCTTATGAACTTAATACTCTAGATGCATGCTGGATAGCGGTCGATGTGTGGAGTAATAGTAGTAGATGCAGGCAGGAGTCGGTCTACTTGTCTCGAACGTGATGCCTATATACATGATCATACCTAGATATTCTCATAACTATGCTCAATTCTGTCAATTGCTCAACAGTAATTTGTTCACCCACCGTAGAATACTTATGCTCTTGAGAGAAGCCACTAGTGAAACCTATGGCCCCCGGGTCTATCTTCATCATATTAATCTTCCAACACTTAGTTATTCCCGTTGCTTTTTACTTTGCTTTTATTTTACTTTGCATATTTATCACAAAAATACCAAAAATATTATCCTATCATATCTATCAGATCTCACTCTCGTAAGTGACCGTGTAGGGATTGACAACCCCTTATCGCGTTGGTTGCGAGGATTTATTTGTTTGTGTAGGTGCGAGGGACTTGCGTGTAGCCTCCTACTGGATTGATACCTTGGTTCTCAAAAACTGAGGGAAATACTTACGCTACTTTGTTGCATCACCCTTTCCTCTTCAAGGGAAAACCAACGCAGTGCTCAAGAGGTAGCAGTAGCACATACTATTTTTCGTACGGAACACATTTTCCACTTGTTGATAACATGCAGCCCACTGATGAAGGCCCAATAGAGAGGCCCATAATTAACTGGAAGGGAGGCTCTCACATGAATCCGGCCCAGGTACATGGTCATGGTCCCCTTAACATAAATAAGTAAATAAATAAATAAAGCTAAATGCTCATGCACCTGTTCCTTAAATTCATGATTTAACAGGAGGATATTATTTCCTATGATAGTGTCGTTACATTCAGTCGATATTATTCTTCAGCACAGATAGCGACCAGTCTTCTTCCTCCCAGCATTTTCTTCCTGCAACCAGCGGACCCATGCAAATCGTAGTCAACGTCGTAAATAGATCCGGTCCATTTTTATTTTTCAATAAGAATGTCCAACCCAGCCCAGCACATTGGCGGCAACACTTTATCCTCCGCTTTGGTGGGCTCGCCGCGGCGCCGCCGTCCGGCCCTGTCAACATAGTTTTTTTTGAAACGGTCCCTATCAACATAGTGAATCGGGAGAGGACTGTAGTTGTGAGTATGAAAGTACGGACCCACCAGGTCCACTCCCGAACACAAGCAAGCGCCTCTTTTACTAATCAGATGAACCCCTCATTTTTTTACTCAAATCCACCCTGCTGATATCTGGGACCCACATCATTTTCAACGTATAGTCAATTAACGACAGAATTGCACAACTTTTTTTGGTAGTAATTCGGAGGAGCAGGCTATAAACTGGGTTGTGCGGTCTCTGTGGCCCGTCTAACAACATGACCAGCCCAGCAGTTTTTTCTTTGGGAAAATAGGTAGCCCAGTATTTCTTGTTGAAGAATACCCAAGCTAGGCCTATTTGTTTTCTCCTACTTACTGGGCTGCAAATCTTTCAAGACGAGGATGGGTGCATTCCGGCCTGGCCGAAGAGTATGTCAGTGTCTGTTAAAAGTAATAACAAAAGGGGTTGAAAATTCCAAAAAAATTATAGCAAATGGGATATTAGTTTATTTTTTTTGTTTTTGTTCTTCACTGATATCTTATACTCCCTCCGTCCCAAAATTCTTGTCTTAGATTAGTCTAGATACGGATGTATCTAATGCCAAAACGTGACTTGATACATCTGTATTTAGACAAATCTAAGACAAGAATTTTGGGACGGAGGGAGTATTTCATTGGATTTAACATGACATAGTACTAATTTATTTTTAAATTTGTTTTAGTATGGCTACTAATTTTTGGATTAAGAATATTTTTTTCCCAGCAAAAATTTGCGAATTTTCAAAATTTCCCACATATTTAGTTATTTTTTAAGCCTGGTACTGACCAAAAAATGGGCAGCAATTCTAAAAATGGAAAACGGGCTGCAATAAATTCCATATGAATTAGAAAATGAGTAAAAATTATAAAAATAATAGCAAATGGGCTGTACACGCCACAGATTTCGAGGCTGACTTGTTTACGCAAGGCTTTGTTAGTGAACACACGATTCTAGCAGCAGTGACTGTTGGATTTCCATCCAATGGCCGACGTGCTTCTTCAATCTCTGATCTTCCTGCTCCACCCGCCTAAACTAGCGCCGGCGGGACTGCCTGCTCCCTCCTCTTGTGGCCCGCTGTGATGCCGCGCAGGCTTCCTCGTCCCACCCTACTCCCTCCACTGGGCTGGTCGCACGCAATCAACTGCCTCCTTATTAAGCGAAAAAATGATTACTCCCACTGACATCTGGGGCGCACCGGTTGGGAGGCTAACCTGTGGGCCTACTAAGTTGACGCGTACGCAGGGCTTGTCAACTTAGTCAACAAACAATTCTAGCAGCAGTAACCATTGGATTTGAATCGAACGGTCCTGCTGCTTCTTCAATCGCTGCTCTTCTTGCACCAGCTGCCCAAACCAGCACCGGCGAGACCGCCTGCTCCTGCCTCCAGTGGCCGGCTGTGCTGCCGTTGAGGCCTCACCGCCCCCTACTACTCCCATCGCTAGCCAGGCCCTGCGGCGACGGCAGCCTCACACCGCAGCCGAACCAATGAACCCTCGTACTCCTCTCCGCGTGGGCATCCACTGCCGCGTCGTCTCCTTCCTAGGCCTCGCCGTCGTCCACCGCCTTGGTGCTCTCGGCGCGGCGTGGTCAATGTGGTCAACGACCGACTTCCATCGGAAGAGTATTGTACGTGGAGAGGCTGACAGCTGGGTCCACGGCCACAACCCAGTTTTTTTTGTGATTTGCCAAGTAAGTCGCTTTGTCAGGCCTGTTGGGCTGCAAATCTTTCAAGACGAGGAGAGCTTCATTCGGCTGGCCGAGAAAATGGCCTATCAGTAATGAGAAATGGGCTTTACATTTTTAAAACACATCAAACCGGCAATTAGTTTCAAATTTCTTTTTTTCATTTCGAGATTTTAAATTGCATTGATTTTTATGCGTGGACAATTTGTTGGATTTTATATTGAATATATAGTTTGAACGTGACTCGAAATTTCGGGATTAAAAAGAGTTCGGACCGCACCAAAATATGCAAAATTTTGTATACTTTTTTAACCGTGGCCACAATATGGGCTGTAATGCTAACAAAAAGAATATGGGCTCCAAACAAACCCTTAAGAATTAGCAAATGGGCTGTAAATTATTAGAAATAATGGTAGATGAGTTGTATGATGTTTTCCACAGATTTGAGGCTTTCCTAAAAAAAGGTTGACGCACAAGCAGTGATTGTTGGATGTCCATCCAACGGCCGTCGTGCTTCTTCAATCTCCGCTCTTCCTGCTCCAGGCGCTCAAACAAGCACCAGCGGGATTGCCTGCTCCCTCCTTCCCGCGGCCGGCTGTGCTACCGCGCAGGCCTCACTGCTCCACCGTACTCCCATCGCTGGCCTAGCCATCCCTCTACTCACCCACACCTGCTGTTATTCTCCGACGACGGCAGACGAACCAGTAAACCCTCGTACAGTCGTACTCCCCTCCGCGTGGGAAACAACTGCCGAGTCTTCCCTGGCTCCGTGTCGTTCCCTTCCTAGGCCTCGCTGTCGCCCACCGCCCTGGTGCTCTCGGCGCGGCCTGGTCAACGTGGTCAACGACCGACATGCATCTGAAGTGGACTGTGCGTGGAGAGGCTGACAGCTGGGACCACGGCCGCACGCAAGGAAATGCCTCCTTATTACGCGCAAAATAATGATTCCTCCACCTGACATCTGGGAACCACCGAAAGGGCCTCTGTATTTCGTGAAAAAAGGATTACCGCCGCTGACAGCTCGGACCCACCAGCTATATCTTCGCACGCAAGGAAGTGCCTCCTTATTACGCACAAAAAATGAATACTCCCCGTGCTAGCTGGAACCCAGTATAGTGGTAGGTTGACTTGTGGGCCTACTAAGTTGACGGGGACGGAGGGCTTTGTCAACTTAGTCAATATGCATGATTCTAGCTCCAGTGACCATACGATGTCCATCCAACGACCGTAGTGCTTCTTCAACCTCTGCTCTTCTTGCTCCAGCCGCCCAAACCAGCGCCGGTCGTGCCTCGTGCTCCTGCCTCCCGTGGCCGGCTGCGATGCAGCGGAGGCCTCACCGCCCCCTACTACTCCTACCACTGGCCAGGCCATCCCTCTACTCACCCACACCCCCTGTTATTCTGCGGCGACGACAACCTCACACCGCAGCGAACCAGTGAACCCTCATACTCCTTTACGCGTGGGCATCCACTGTCGCGTCTTCCCTGACTTCGCGTCGTCCCCTTCCTAGGCCTCGCCGTCATCCACCACCCTGGTGCTCTCGGCTCGGCGTGGTCAACGTGGTCAAGGAATGGCTTCCATCGGACATGGACTGTACGTGGAGAGGCTGACAGCTCGGTCCACGGCCGCAGCAAGGAAGTGTCTCCTTATTACGCGCAAAATAAATATTCCTCTACCTCACAACGGGGACCCACCGGACGGGCCACCGTATTTAAAAAAAACGTTTCCCCCCTGACTGCTGGGACCCACCAGCTACATCTTTGTACGCAAGGAAGTGCGTCCGGGCAAAAAAAAAGATTCGCCCCCTGACTGCTGGGACCCACCAGCTACATCTTCGCACGCAAGGAAGTGCCTGACAGTCGGGACCCACCTGGTCGAAGCGTATGTAGTGTTGTCATTCTGGTCGCGAACGTGTACGTACATACTGGTCGATGTAGAGGCGTGCACGTGTCGTAGCAGAGGCGCGCATGTAGCATGTACACGTACGTACATCGGCCAGGGTGCAAGAAAGTAAATACGGCCACATACGTACATACGGGCGGGGTCTCGAACTCCTACTCACGCGTACGTACGGCCAGGGCTCATGTACATGGCTGAGTCGGAACGGAGAAACTGCGTCATCGTCGTGTTCATGGGGAGCCAACCGGCTGGGTCGGAACGGAATGCGTCGTCATGTTCATCGGGAGGGCTTGGACGGAACAGCCGATGGAAACGAGGCCTGGCGTACCGTAGAACGGAGGAAACGGCGTTGTGTTCGACCGGCCACATTCGAAACGGGATCCTGTTCATCGGGAGGGGTCTGGCGTACCGCGAAATGGAGGAAACGGACCTCCTACGGTCGAAACGGGGGTCCTGTTGATCGGGAGGGGTGTGGCGTACCGCAAAACGGAGGAAACGAACTTGTGTTGGAGCGCTACGGTCGAAACGGGGCCCTGTTCATCGGGAGGAGTGTGGCGTACCGCAAAACGGGACTCCACGGGATACTGTTCATCTCCACTGTCGACCCCCTCCAGCCTCCACGGGCTACTATTCATCCACCATCGACCTCCTCCAGCCTCCACCTGCGACTGTTCATCCACGGGCTCCTGTTCATCCAGCCTCCACCGCGCGCTACTCCACCGGCTGCTATTCAACCAGCCCTCTCCACGGGCTCCTGTTCAACCACCCCTCCACGGGCTACTGTTCATCCAGCCCTCCACCGTCTACTGTTCATCCTGCCCTCCACGGGGTGGTACTGTTCATCCAGCCCTCCACGGGGTCCTGTTCATCCAGCCCCAACCGGCTCGATCGATCGGGGTACTGTTCATCCAGAGGCAACACCACGGGGTCCTGTTCATCCCCCCACCGGGAACTGTTCATCCAAACCCCCCCCGCAACGCTCATTGTTCATCAGAGGCAGCATCGATCCGCTTCAGTTAGCAGCAGTAGCGAAGGAATCGCTCGATCGGGTTCAGTTAACAACCATCGATCGATCGCTCGGGTTCAGTAACGCGTAGCCTGCAGTGCAATCGCTCGGGTTCAGTTAGATCCCAACGCCTCGCTCGGGTTCAGTTAGAGCCCAATGCCTCGCACACACGCGCGTACGTACGAGAGAAATGTGCTTCGCTCGGCCCCCGTCCACCCACCGTAACCGGGGACTCCCCGATATTTTCCATGCCCTCGCTTCTACAATGGTTTTTTCCGTCATGGACGGTCCAAAGAATGTCATGCAGCTGCGTCTCCGGCCTGCTCAGGATGAAAAGCCCTTTTTCTGTCATGATTTTTTGTCATAGAAGTAGGACCCCAGCACATCTATGATGATACCGGGTTTTGTCACAATTATCGTCATAGAAGTGTCATAAGATGACAGAATTTTTTTTCGTTCGGCCCAAAATGTCACGGATGTGTCTTTTTTTTGTAGTGTAACCAAGGAATTATTGGCGGCTTAAGAGGGGACTAATAATACCTGGCGGGTTACTATTTTTGAGTTAAGCCGCTTATACCGATGTTGAAAAAGCAGATCTATGGATGAAGCAAAATGGCTAAGTGTTCAGAAAAACAATTTTCACAGGTTGATGCTATAATTTCAGATCGAGTGCACTTCAGTTAAATACAAAAATATTCAGACCTAAAAGTATCAGTGCTCGAACAGTTCATGGGTACAGATCGATTTTCATCTACAAAGGAGATATTCTAAATAGTAAAAGGGATTGCTAGGATTCCGCAGTGAAGGAGGAGTACCAAGTGCGAATCAAATATCCTACAGCCAAGAACAAGGACGACCTTCGATGAACTTCATTAAAACCCTAACGGATCTATGAGGAGAGGAAGAAGAAGAAGAAGAACTAACCAGGGCTGTTGAGCGGCAGAGGTGCGCGGATGAGATCTGGTCCGAACAGGTTGATGCAGCGGCCATTGTTGGAGCAGAGGCAAAGGTTGATGGCAGCGGCGGAGCTCGTGTGTTAGGGCGTCGCGAGGAAGAAGACATGACGAAGAGGTGCGGGGGGGGGGGAGTGAAAGAGACCCCCGGGCCTATTTATAAGGCGAATGGATAAATGACAAGAGCGGGAATCGAGGAGGCCAAAAACGGATATGTGATAGTGTAGACGCCTAGATTTTCGGAGATTCATTAAAAATGAGGAGATACAGTAAAGATTTTGGCTTTGTATAAAATTAATGACAGGTGATGTCACGGTGGGTTACCCTGATCCCAGAGGATGATGTCATGGCGAGTTACAAGTTCTCGCGAAGGTAATGAAGAAGGAATTTTTCTAAGTGTTGAAGATTGATGTGAACAAGTTCAAATCAACCTGGGGCCTAATGTTGGGGATATAGCTATTGAGTTAACTCGCTCAGGAGGGGCCGGGTTATACCCATGGCGACTCATAATACAAAGCCCATGAAGGAATCGAAGATGGTGGTTCATAAGGATAACTTATGAAGGGCCCAAGGCCCAAAGGCGGCTTAAGGCCCGTAGGTGTAAACCGCCATATGTGTATGACTTGTATTATAAGGCAATTGTAATTAAGTCACCGGGTCGGACACGTTTATGAGCCGGCCGGGACTCTGTAAGCCACCGGGCGTCAACCTGAGTATATAAAGGGACGACCCAGCGGCGAGTTAGGGCAAGAAACTAGAGATCGAAAGCTAGGTCAAGCGTATTCGCTCCCTGGAAATCGAGACATAAGCAATACCACCTCAACTGGATTAGGCCTTTACCTTCACCGCAAGGGGCCAAACCAGTATAAACTCCCTGAGTCCTTTGTCCCGTTTAACCCCTTTAAGCTAATCTCGTTGCGATGGCTCCACGACTAAGTCCTCACACTAGGACATCTGCCGTGAAAACCCCACGACAACTTGTGTATCCAAAATGACAATCATGAAATTTGATACCAAATGAAATTTGATATATAGAATTTGTCAAAGGATATGTTAAAGGTTTTCATGCTTCCTTGTCTTCAACCACCATGTTGTAGAGACTTGGTGATGTAGAGATCGCTCAATATGAAAGTGCGTTGCAATCTCATGGATTTAGATCCACCCAAGTACCTACAAGGGTTAGATAGCATACAAGGGTACTAATGTATCCAAGACATATGATCATCATCATAAGAGAAAAAGTCAAGGATTAGACATAGGATCATGCCTTGCATGTATCCAAATGGAGTCCCTATTCCAAGTTTGAAGCATCAATGATGTTCAATTCACCTCTCAAACGGCAAAAGACATTCTCATCAAGCGGTTTGGTGAATATATCCGCCAATTGCTTATCGATACGAACATGTTTAAGATTAATGTCCCCTTTAGCAACATGATCTCGATGAAATGATGACGAACTTCAATATGCTTAGTTCGAGAATGTTGCACGAGATTGTGAGCAATCTTAATAGCACTCTCATTGTCATAAAGCAATGGAACATGTTTCACATAGATACCATAATCCTTAAGAGTTTGGGTCATCCAAAGTAACTGAGCACAACATGAACCGGCGGCAATGTATTCTGCTTCGGCGGTGGATAAGGATACCGAGTTTTGTTTCTTGGAGGACCAAGATACAAGAGATCTACCAAGAAATTGACAAGTACCCGAAGTGGACTTTCTATCAACCTTGTCTCCGGCATAGTCCGAATCGGAATAGCCAACAAGATCAAAAGAGGACCTCTTAGGATACCAAATGCCAAAATCTGGTGTATGTATTAAGTATCTCACTATCCTTTTCACAGCCTTAAGATGACATTCTTTGGGGGCCGCTTGATATCGTGCACACATGCACACACTTAGCATAATGTCGGGACGGGAGGCACATAGATATAACAATGATCCAATCATAGATTGGTAAACCTTTTAGTCAACCGATTTGCCATCCTTGGTCAAGTCAAGATGTCCACTAGTAGGCATGGGAGTTTTCATACCTTTGCTTTCTTGCATGTTGAACTTCTCGAATAAGTCCTTGGTGTACTTTGTTTGAGAAACAGAGGCGCCTTCCTTAGTTTGCTTGATTTGCAAACCAAGAAAGAACTTGAGTTCACTCATCATAGACATCTCGAACTTCTTCGACATTAGCTTTCCAAACTTTTCACTAAAATGAGGGTTAGTCGAACAAAATATGATATCATCAACATGAATTTGGCACACAAATAATTCACCATTAACCCTTTTAGTAAAAAAAGTAGAATCTATTTTTCCAATCTCAAAGCCTTTCTCAATAAGGAACTTGGTCAAGCATTTATACCACGCTCTAGGAGCTTGTTTAAGACCATAGAGAGCTTTGTGAAGTTTGTAAACATGATCGGGTTTCTTAGGATTGACAAAGCTAGGAGGTTGTTTAACATAAACTTCGTCCTCAATTTCATCATTTAGAAAAGCACTTTTAATATCCATTTGGTACAAGGTGATATCAGGGTGATTAGCATAGGCAAGTAAGATGCGGATGGACTCAAGTGTAGCAACGGGGCATATGTCTCACCGTAGTCCATACCTTCGACTTGAGTGTAGCCTTGGGCGACGAGACGTGCTTTGTTGCGGATGACTTGACCATCTTCGTCTTGCTTGTTGCGAAACACCCATTTGGTACTGATGATGTTGTGGTTGTTGTCAGGCTTCTCGACCAATGTCCATACTTGATTTCTCTCAAAGTTGTGTAGCTCTTCATGCATAGCATTTATCCAATCCGGATCTTCCAATGCTTCTTCAACCTTCATAGGTCCAATGCTAGAGATGAATGAATAATGTTCACAAAAATTAGCCAAACGAGTTTTAGAGCGAGTGATTCTCCCGGTTTGGATATCATTGAAGATTTGTTTGACGGGATGGTCTCTTGAGACTTTGCTCGAACTCGTGAGAGCTTTTGCTTGGGTCGGGGTGGAACATCTTCTTCATTATCTTGTTCTTCTTCTTGGCCTTCTTCATTGTCGACGTTGTCGTTCTCTTGTCGTGGTGGAGAAGGAGGTTGATGTGGTTCATCTTGATGCATTTCCTCGTTTTCTCCATCTTGATGTGTCCCACTTGTGGATGCTTCCATGTCAACTGTTGGTTCACCTTGTCGTGAGGTAGAAGCTTCCACTTGGACGGACGAGGTACTCTCCTTCACCTCCGTTGGACGAATCTTGCCAATAGACAAGTCTTGGATTGCTTCCGAGGGGTCTTTGTCTCCTACATCAATTGGCAATTGCTCTACTTGCGAGCCATTAGATTAATCAAACTTCACATCTACCGTCTCTTCAACCTTTCGGGTGAAATTGTTGTAGACACGGTAAGTGTGAGAGTTTGAGCCATAACCAAGTAGGAAACCCTCATGAGACTTAGGAGCAAATTTAGAACGACGATGCTTATCAAGAATGTAGCACTTTGAGCCAAATACTCGAAAGTATCCAACTTGGGGTTTGTTACCAGTGAGGAGCTCGTATGTCGTCTTGCCGAGTAGCTTGTGAAGATACAAGCGATTTGTTGCATGACAAGCTGTATCAACCGCTTCCGCCCAAAAGTGTTTTGGAGTCTTGTACTCATCAAGCATCGTTCTTGCCATTTGGATAAGAGTTCGGTTCTTCCTCTCAACAACTCCATTTTGTTGAGGCGTGTACGTTGAGAACTCATGTGAAATCCCCTCTTCGTCAAGAAAGGTATCCACATTTGCGTTCTTGAACTCTGTTCCATTGTCGCTGTGAACCTTCTTGATCTTCATTTCAAATTGATTTTGGGCCTTCCTAGCGAAGCTCTTGAAGATCTTGTGGACCGGCGATTTATCATCAAGAAAGAACACCCACGTAAATCTTGAAAAATCATTGACTATGACTAGACCAAATGAGTTTCCACCGAGACTTTTCTAGGCATTGGGACCAAAAAGATCCATATGAAGTAGCTCGAGTGGTCTTCTCGTGGTCATTATGTTCTTCACGGGGTGACTTCCTCCAACTTGTTTTCCTGCTTGACAAGCACTGCACAATCTATCCTTGTCAAATATAACATCTTTCAGTCCAAGGATATGATTACCTTTAATAAGCTTATCAAGATTTCGCATGCTCACATGACCTAACCTTCTATGCCACAACCAACCTTTAGAAGATTTAGCAATAAAGCAAGTTCTAGGTTGAGCCTTTTTAGTGAAGTCAACAATGTAAAGATCACCTCTACGTATACCGGTAAAGACCATTTTATGATTATCTCTATGAAACACTTGGCAATCTACTTTAGTAAATAGGACATTGAAACCAAAGTCAGCAAGTCTAGATACGGAAAGTAAATTGTAGCCAAGAGATTCAACGAGCATAACATTTTGTATGGAGCTATCATGTGAGATGGCCACCTTACCAAGGCCAACCACCTTACCCTTTGAGTTATCACCAAAAGTGACATACTTCTGAGGGCCGTCGTTTTCAGCAAGCTCACGAAACATATCCTTATCTCCGGTCATATGATCAGTACATCCACTATCAAGGACCCATTCCTTTCCTCCAGCCATGTAGCCGCGAAGATTAGCCATAAGACCAAAGTGTCTCATAGACTCATCGAGATCAAAGTCACTATCCTCATCCTCATCATAGTATCCATGTTCAACATCGTCTTGTGATGGATCAATTCCTAGAGAGAGTGATTCATTAGATTTATGACCATGACAATGTGCATCTTTATGGATTCTAATGACTTCAGAGATGATGTTGCTAATGATTGCAACATCTCCTTTGGCACGCATGAGGTTAGTAAGCTCAAATAGACAATCACCAAACTTAGGATCATTGGAATTCGTCTTGCTTAAGGCAATAGACTTATGGAGAATCTCGTCTAGATTTTTCAAGGAATAATTTGGGAATCGTTCCTCTAGAAATCTCCATATGGGTGTGAGCACAATCAAGAGCAGGTAAGCTAGCAATCAAATTTTTGGGCAATCCTCTAACAATAAGATTGATAATTCTAATATTGCGAATCATGTCAAGATCCTCATCGGGAGTGGGATGCAAAGGATCACTAGGGGGAATGCAAGGACTAGTAATGTAATTGTTCAAGTGATATTCATTGCAGATCTCAAGCATCTCGTTTTTTCACTCATGAAAGTACTCTCCATCAAGAATAGGTACTCTATGTCTAAGACTCCCCAACGTAGACACATCCATCTTCCTCCAAAGGTTTTTAAACCAAAGCAATGGAGACCAATGCTCTGATACCAATTGAAAGGATCGAGAAGTTGTGTCTAGAGAGGGGGTGAATAGACTCTTAGTACGAAAAGTTGCAGTTTTTAATTTCTTTAAGTTGAAGTGGAGTTTTAGCACAAGTTTAAACATTCACAATACATATAAAGCAAGCATGACAAGAGTATATGAGCAGCGGAAAGTAAAGCATGCAATTTGCAAGAATGTAAAGGGATGGGATTGGAGTGTGGAAACGCAATTGAAGACACGACGATTTTTGGCGTGGTTCCGATAGGTGGTGCTATCGTACATCCACGTTGATGGAGACTTCAACCCACGAAGGGTAACGGTTGCGCGAGTCCACGGAGGGCTCCACCCACGAAGGGTCCACGAAGAAGCAACCTTGTCTATCCCACCATGGCCATCGCCCACGAAGGACTTGCCTCACTAGGGTAGATCTTCACGAAGTAGGCGATCTCCTTGCCCGTACAAACTCCTTGGTTCAACTCCACAATCTTGGCGGAGGCTCCCAAGTGACACCTAACCAATCTAGGAGACACCACTCTCCAAAAGGTAATAGATGGTGTGTTGATGATGAACTCCTTGCTCTTGTGCTTCAAATGATAGTCTCCCCAACACTCAACTCTCTCTCACAGATTTGGATTTGGTGGAAAGATGATTTGAGTGGAAAGCAAGTTGGAGAAGGCTAGAGATCAAGATTTATGTGGTTGGAATGGAATATCTTGACCTCAACACATGAGTAGGTGGTTCTCTCTTAGAAAATGTATGATGGAAGTGTAGGCATGTTCTGATGGCTCTCCTCATGAATGAAGAGTGGGTGGAGGGGTATTTATAGCCTCCACACAAAATCTAACCGTTACACACAAATCACCAAACTCGGTGGGACCGAATCAGAAAACTCGGTCGGACCGATTCAGTTCATAATGTGGCCGTTAGGCATTTCGGTGGGACCGATATGATCAACTCGGTGGGACCGATGTGCTAGGGTTAGGGTAAAGCCTCATCTCAGTTTGACCGATTACACAAACTCGGTGGGACCGGGTTTTTTAACAAGCTAACCAGAGAGTTGGTCAGGCAAACTCGATGGGACCGATTACATAACTCGGTAAGGCCAAATTTAATGCAACGGGATCCAGAGAGTTTGCAAGCCCATCTCGGTGAGACCGGGATCCTATCGGTGAGACCGAATTGATTAGGGTTTGTGGCAGTGGCTATGTCAGCTGAACTCGGTGGTGCCAGATAGAAAGTTTCGGTGGGCCGAGTTTGACTTTTGGTTTGGGACATATGTGGATATGGGAAAGTGGTTGAGGATTTTGGAGCATATCACTAAGCATTTTGATCAAGTGACCCATTAAGCAACACCTCATCCCCTTTTAATAGTATTGGCTTTCCTATGGACTCAATGTGATCTTGGATAACTAAAAGTAAAATGTAGAGTCTTGAGCTTTTGGGCTTGAGCCAATCCTTTGTCCTTAGCATCTTGAAAGGGTTCCATATCCTCTTGTCCACGCCACTCCATCTGTTGAACTTGTCTAAAATATACTAGATGAAAACATTAGTCCAACAAGAGATATGTTGACATTAATTACCAAAACCACCCAGGGAGCACTTGTGCTTTCAGCCTTCCTCAATACTTCGGGCATGGACCCTGCGGCTGTGATAGCAATGCAGGGCCTGCTGGTATCATGCAACACGTACAGCAGCCCGAAGACGGTTCTCCTCAAGTAGCACAGCGTTGTCACGCCGGTGTTGTTCTTGCGCTACTTCATCATAGGCAAATACTTGAGGTGACCCGTATATGAGTTCTGTGGGGAGCACTGCTTCTGCCCCATAAACTAGGGAGAAGGGAGTCTGGCCGGTAGCTCGATTTGGTGTTGTACGGAGGGACCAAAGAACCACCGGCACCTCTTCGATCAATCGCCATCACACTTCTGCATCCTATCAAATGTTCTTGTCTTGAGTCCTCACAGCACTTCGGCGTTCGCCCTCTCAGCTTGTCCGTTGCTTCAGGGATGGGCAATAGAGGCGAATGAGATCTTTCTTCCAAGGGCATGAACATATTGTATGAAGGCGCGGCTTGTGAATTGGGTGTCATTGTCAGTGATGACTCTGGCAGGTACTCCGAAACACCACACCAATCCTTTCAAGAACTTGATAGCTGACTGTGTGGTCACCTTCCTCACGGGCTCCACTTCCGGCCACTTTGTAAACTTGTCGATTGCAACATACAATAATTCAAAGCCCCCAGACCGAAAATAGCCACGACAAAGGGATCTTCTGGAGAGCTTGAGCAGGCCGATGGATATTCTTGGAGTGGAACTGGCAGGCTTCACATCTGGTGACAAGCTCAGTTGCATCGTGGAGGGCCGAGGGCCAATAGAAACCTTGTCGAAAAGCTTTCCCAACCAAGGCTCTTGATCCAATATGAGAGCTGCACATGCCTTTGTGTATTTCTGCCAATAGTTGCTTTCCTTCTTCCCAGCAAATGCACTTCAGTTTCACACCATTGGGCCTCCTTCTATATAATGTGCCATCGACGAATTGATACATACTGGCCCTCTAGGCTACTCTTTCAGCTTCTTATTGCTCTTCAGGAAGTTCTCTAGTTTGAAGGTAGTGGACGATGTGCTGTGCCCAAGTTGGAGCATGTGGCTCAACAACTAGGGCCAATGGCACCTCCTCACTCATGGGAGAGCTTGCCTCGATCATCAAGACCCGAGGTCCTACGGAAGAGTGCGGCTCGCCAGGCGAGGTGGAGCCGTTCCCGGCAGCCCCCTTACCGGGGACCTCTGAAGGTACTCCCGATGAAGGCTTGCCGGAGTCCAGCTTCCTCCTCTTCTTAGACATTGTCAACGGGGATACAGATGGCTGAGTTAAATGGAGGACAAAGGTTCCTGGTTCCACAGGGAGCTTTTGCGCGACACACTTTGACAGATAATCAACAATGTTGTTTTCCGCACGCGGTACGTGCTTTGTTTGCAATCCATCAAAGTGTTCCTCCAACTTCCTCACTTCTTCAACGTATGCTTCCATCAACGGGCTCTAGTAATACTTGTTGACTTGTATCACCACAAGCTGTGAATCTCCACGGATGATCAGCTTCTTAATCCCCAACTCTGTCGTAATCCTGAGCCCGACAAGGAGCCCTTCATACTCTAGAGTGTTGTTGGTAGCCCTTTCTCGGGGAAAGTGCATTTGGACTACGTACCTTAGGTGCTCTCCGGTGGGTGCGACGAAGAGCACGCCAGCCCCTGCACCCTGTAGTGAGAAAGCACCATCAAAGTACATGATCCACTCTTGGGGCGCTTCCTTGCCGGGAATGACTGTTTCCATCGTCTCTTCATCTGGAGTTGGTGTCCATTCTGCCATAAACTCCGCCAGTGCTCTGCTCTGAATGGTTGATGTGCTTTCATACTTCAGTCTAAAGCTTGATAATTGCAGTGCCTATTCAACTATCCTACCAGTGGCTTCAGGGTTCCTCATTATGCATCGCAGAGGAAAACAGGTGACAACCGGGATCTCGTGGGCTTGGAAGTAGTGGTGCAGCTTCCTCGAGGCCATGATGAGGCCGAAGATTAACTTCTGTACCCCATAATACCTTGATCTAGCCCCCTATAACAGGGAGCTAACAAAGTAAACTAGTCGCTGCACTACCTTCTTCCTTGCCACGGTCTTGGAATTGCCTTCACCATCGTGCTCTTCTTTTTCTTGATCCACGCTCGATCCTGCTGCAACTGGTTCGGTTCCTTCTCAAGGGAGGGCAGTAGCTGTAGCTGCTCCTTCTTCCACTTCCTGTTGTGCCATCAGGGCTGCACTAACCACTTGATTGGTCGCTGCTAGATATAGAAACAATGGCTCTTGTGGTTTAGGAGCAACCACGGTGGGAACATAGGAAAGGTAGGTTTTTAAGTCTTGCAGCACTGCTTCTGCCTCCAGGGTCCACTTCATGGGCCCTGCCTTCTTCAAGATTTTGAAGAATGGTAGGGTGTGCTTGGCAGACTTAGAGATGAACCTACTCAGCGCGGCAACACATCTAGTTAAACGCCTCACATCCTTGACTATCATGGGTGCTTGAATCTGCTCAATTGCTCTGATCTTGTCAGGGTTGGCCTCTATCCCTCGGTGAGACACAAAGAAGCCAAGTAGCTTACCGGAGGGAATGCCAAACACACACTTCTCTGGATTAAGCTTCAGGTTGATCTTGCACAGATTTGCAAATGTTCCTTCCAAATCTTGAATGAGAGTTGATCTGTCCTTGGTCTTGACCACGATGTCGTCCATGTAAGCTTCAATATTCCTATGCAGCTGAGGCTCAAAACCAACTTGCACAGCTCTTGCAAAGGTGGATCCGGCGCTCTTTAACCCAAAGGGCATTTGTACAAAGCAGAACGTGCCACATGGGGTTATGAACGCGGTCTTCTCCTCATCTTCCTTGGACATGAACATCTGGTGGTACCCGGAGTAGGCATCCAAGAAGGAAAGCAAGTCACACCCGGAGGCGGAATCCACAATCTGATCGATGCGCGGTAATGGGAATGGGTCCTTCGGGCATGCTTTATTTTGATCTGTAAAATCTATGCAAAGCCTCCATTTCCCATTCACCTTGCGCACCACCACCGGATTTGCCAACCATGTTGGATGCAACACTCCTTTGACCAAACCAGCAGCTTCAAGTTTCTTGATCTCTTTGGCAATGAATTGTTGCCACTCCAAAGCTTGCTTCTGGACCTTCTGCTTGACCGGCCGAGCATGGGGCAGACAACAAGGTGGTGCTTGATTACCTCCCATCAGCGCCAAGCAGCCCTGTCGGGACCTTCTTCACAGAAGGCGCAACAACCTTTGATCTCTTGCTATTGGAACTTTCCGGCAAGTCATCGACAGGCGCAGCACACTCCGGAGAGGCGCGCTTCTCGGATTCCTTGCTGTCTTTTCTCCTTTGCTTGTTTTCCTTGGCGGGGACTGCGGCTCCCGCGGCCTCGGCAGCGACCGCCTCCCGGTACATCTTATCCACGCATATAATTGCGTCCTTCTTGTCTGACAGGATGGAAATGACGCCCATTGGTCCTGACATCTTCAATGTGTTGTAGGCATAGTGGGATGCCGCCATGAATTTTGCTAGGGCAAGTCGTCCAAGTATCCCGTTGTACGGTAATGTAAGCTCAACCACGTCGAACATAATTTTCTCAGTCTGGTTGTTCAATTCACCTCCAAACGTCACTGGCAGCATAATCTTCCCCTTTGGATGACTCCTGCCGGGGTTGATCCCTTGAAAGGTGCTAGTAACCTTGAGCTCTTCTTCTGTTATCTGCAACTTGCTAATGACCTTGGGAGAAATCAGATTCAACCCGGCCCCGCCATCAACCAACATCTTTGTGACCTTGAGGTTGCGGATCGTTGGTGAAACCAATAACAGAAAGTACCCTACCGCGGCAGTGCGGTCAGGGTGATCCTCTTCATCAAAGATGATGGGCGTGCGGGACCACTTGAGTGGTTTCCGAGAATCTGCCGCTGACTCCACAACATTTACCTCACACACCCACTATTTAAGCTGGCAGTGATAGGAGTGCAAGGATGCAGCTCTGTCAATGCAAAGGGCATTAGTGGCCTTCTGGAACTCCTGCTCGTTGGTTTCCTCTTCATCCCCTTCATCGCTCTCGTCATCACATTCCTTTTTCTCATGGCCTCTGGCAGGTTTCCCTTGATGTTGAGGGACCTTGCCAGAGCGACCTCCTCTACCTCCTCGGCCCTTCCCGGGAACGCCATCTTGGTCTCTTTGTTTGTCACACTTCTCGTACTCAGCCTTCTGCTTCTTGATGAGTTGCTCAACTTGATGACACTTGTCGTGGGATATCCGCGGCCACCTATGGGACCGGGAGGCCCCTTGCTGGTTCGGCAGGGGGACGTCGCGTGGCACAAAGAGCAGACCAGCGTACGACAACACGACAGGCGTAAAACCCTACTCCTGCTTTGGTGGATTGATGATGGAATGGAGGTGGTGAAGTATAGTACACTTACCCGGTAGGAGTTGCCTTTGGGCAGCAGTGACTATGCGCGTATGGGGGTGTGTGTTCATCAACTTCCCAACCCTTCCTACGGGTGCCATGGGCCTCCTTTTATAGATCAAGGGGTCACCACAATGGCAAAGTAGTCATTATCCACTGATATGATAGCAAACAGTGCTATCATACCTAACTCTGCGGGCTGACAGGGCGCGTTAAATGCACTGCTTAGTGTCACATCACTGGTTGCCCGGCAAGGCTTTCCGGGCTAACTCGCCAACTCGGTGGCTCTTCTCTTGACACGTTGCAGGACGGGTGTCATCTGTGGGTTTCTTCTGTAGGAAATGGCTGCCATGTGGCGAATGGCTGCCACTTAATCATCTTGCGGCTTGACACCGCATTGATCGACGACGTGGGTCATGCTTGAGTGGTTGGTGAGGTGGTTTTGCCTCCATGAGCCCCGGCAGGCCCTGCCGGGGTGCCTTGGTTGCCTGGGAGAGGCCCTCCTCTTGTCGATATCTTGCTTCTCCAGCTTGATCTTGGTCTCTCTGGGCTGCATGCTGGTTCTTCGAATCTCTTGATCCTTTGATCTCTGACTTGGGCGGGTGCTTCAATCTTGCTCTTGTGCCTGTGCACAGTCTGGGCAACAGACCCAGGGTTTGTTGCACCGACAGAAGCCCCCAGGCCTGCCCCGAACGCGCTGCTGAGCATTGTCGGGGTAGGGCCTAATAAGTGCAAAGGCAGGGTTGCTGAAGGGGTTGGCCCCTTGAGGTCTTCATTGCTGCTTCATCAGCCTTGATTTCGGGCCAGTTTCCGGCTTCCCCGCGCGTCGCGGAAAGCCAATAGTGGTGGGTCGCTCCAATGATGGCCCGTGAATGACTTTAACGCACGGGGTAGAAAATGCCAATTTACTCTTCTCACAGCGTGCCCTTATCCTTGGCCACGTATGCTGCATGCATCGCGCTTGGTAGGTAATGGAGGCACGTGGTGCGGGAGAGCATCATGGTGGGGGCCCGGTTGTCTTGAATTGGCGGAGGAGGACGGTGGCCGCCCGTTGATGGAGCAGCTGCCCTCCCCGCCCGGCCTATAAAAGGGAGGGGCAGAGGAGGGCGGAGTCATCCATCATTGCATTCCTCCTCTTCTTATCTTTCGCTTTTGCTGGTTATGTCGAAGAGAGGGGCCTGGGGTCAGCCCCCGGGCTCCCGCTTGGGGCTATTGTTGCCTCATGTTGGTGCCGACGCTCGAGGAGTGAGCCTGGTCCTTGGCGCGGAGAATCTCTTGGCCTCTTCGAGGCTTGTCCGAGAGGCGGGGCTGGAGATCATTGGTAATCCCAGCATTGCCCCTCCTGGAGGTCTTGGGTCTGTTGTCGACGAGAGGCGCGCCTTCCTGCTCGCCAAGGTGGGGAGCGGTGCGCCTCCAGCCCCCTGGCCATCTTGGCCGTTCGCCGTCTTCCCGTGGGGGGTGCCTGACTGGAGTCTCGGCCTTCCTCTGGAACAGTGTTGATGAAGGCGAAGCCAAGGGAGAAGGAGAAGATGGGAGGCAGGTCGTCCAGTAGGAGTACGACTGCATCGACGCGTTCATCTCGTACTGGCGACCTGCTGCCCATCCGCCTGGCTCTCCTCCTCTTTCCCCGGCAACGTCATCACCGTTTTCTCAGCTGTCGGGGAAAGGCTTGTTCCCTTGGTACTTCTGCCTCCCCCGAGGGGTCTTCTGGCTGGGCGCCGACATCTTCCTCTGCCGGTGCCTATGCTAGAGCCCCCTGCTCAGCACTGGAGGTGGTGACCAGGGGGCCACCAAGGTGCTCCGCACGTCTTCCTCCTTTGCAGCCTCGCCACTCCCGACCTTGTCAGGCTGTGCTTGCCAGCTCCTGACAAGGATCGGGGTGGCGTTGTGCCGGCGCGTCGCCCATCCCCTTCTCTTCCCACTGCACTACCTGGGACAAGAGGGACAGCGAGAGGAGTTTACGGGGCACTTATCTTTTTTTCAATCTTAAATCTGTAGGCAATCGCCAAATTTTAATCCAAATAATGTAATCCCTCGAGTCCATCTTTGTGTCCTGTAATGCTTGTACTTGTATTAGCATATGAATGAAAAAGATGAACCTTGCCGGGAACCCGTGCATGTGTATGTCCATGCAGGGGTGAGATGCCCCTTTAATGTAAATAAACGAGTTTCCCCGGCAGGCTATCCTGCCGGCACCCTTTTGTTTGCCGGAGAGCTATGTCTGCCGGGGAACAGACAGACGGGCCAGCCCCCCGCCAACTCCTTTTTACCAAAGGCCACTGCGACCATCCTGACTGAAGCAACGTTCGAGCCATGGATGGGAGCACCTAAGTTTCAAAGGAGGGGCAAGGTTTTCTCATGCAAAGTTATAGCTTTACAGAACACTAATGGACAGGAGGTAAAACTTATCTGTTTGGTTTGCCGGGAATCGCTGTGTCGTGCAATCTTCTCAATCTTCGTCAAAGCCAAGTCCATCGCAGGAACCTACAACTTCATATAGATGAGAATAAATGCAGGATGCGGTCCTATCTATATGCATATGCAAATGCTCATGAAATGCTTATGCAGTGATCTTGGTGTGCTCATGCATGCATGCAATCTTAGTTAGGGCCCCCCTACATCGCTTCTTTATTTTCTCTTGCACGGGGTCATCGCCCCGGCTTTGTACAAGGGGTTACATGCAGCTTAGGCAAGGCCTGTACAAAAGGGCGGCTGCCGGGCAGTGCCCGACAGCCGCGCCTTACGAGTATTACTTGCGGAGATGCTCAATATTCCATGAGTTTTGCAATTGAGTGCCATCTCCAGTCTCCAGACGGACTGTGCCAGGTCCGGTAACTCGTACCACCCGGTAAGGGCCTTCCCACTTCGGTAACAGCTTGTTTGTACCCTTGGAGGACTGAACACGCCTAAGAAAAAGGTCACCTTCCTCAAAACACCGGGCACGAAACCTACGGCTGTGATAGCGACGCAGGGCTTGCTGGTAGCGTGCAGCACGCATAGCAGCCTGGAGACGGTTCTCCCCAAGTAGCACAACGTTGTCATGCCGGTGCTGAACTTGCGCTACTTCATCGTAGGCAAGCACTCGAGGGGACCCGTAAATGAGTTTCGTGGGGATAACTGCTTCTGCCCCATAGACCAGGGAGAAGGGAGTCTACCCGATAGCTCGGTTAGGTGTCGTTCTGAGGGACCAGAGAACTACCGGCGGCTCCTCGATCCACCGCCTACCGTGCTTCTGCAGCGTATCAAAAGTTCTTGTCTTGAGTCCATGTAGCACTTCAGCGTTCGCCCTCTCAGCTTGTCCATTGCTCCGAGGGTGTAACACAGAGGCTAATGAGATCTTGCATCCAAGGGTACGAACATATTGCATGAAGGTGTGGCTCGTGAACTGGGTGCCGTTGTCAGTGATGATCCTTGCCGGAACTCCAAAACGACACACCAATTCTTTCAAGAACTTGATAGCTGACTGAGCAGTCACCTTTCTCACGGCAGTCACTTTTGGCCACTTTGTAAACTTGTCGATGGCAATGAACAAGAATTCAAAGCCCCCGATTGCTCGGGGGAAGGGCCCGAGGATATCGAGCCCCCAGACTGAAAATGGCCATGATAGAGGGATTGTCTGAAGGGCTTGGGCAGGCAAGTGTGTTCTCTTGGAATGGAACTGGCAGGCTTCACATGTCGTGACGAGCTCGACCGCATCTTGGAGGTACGTGGGCCAATAGAATCCTTGCCGGAATGCTTTCCCAACTAATGCCATTGATGCAATGTTGGAGCCGCACATTCCTCTGTGAATATCAGCCAACGGTTCCTTTCCATCCTCCCAGCAGACACACTTCAATTTCACACCATTGGGCCTCCTTCTGTATAGAGTGTCATCGACAAACTGATACATACTGGCCCTCCGGGCTACTTTTTCAGCTTCATCTTGGTCGCCGGGGAGTTCTCCGGTTTGGAGGAAGTGGACAATGTGCCTTGCCCAAGTTGGAGCCTAGGGCTCGGCAACGAGGACTAGCGGCACCTCCTTTGCTGCGGGAGCACCAACCTCGTTCGTGGGGTCCATGGGCCTGGCTGGGGGGGGGTGGTCCGACATGCTATGAGGAGTTGTTTCCGGCAGGGTCTCTGCCGGGAGCGGACGGCTCGACCAGGAGAGGCTTACCGTAGTACAACTTTCTCCTCTTCCAGGCCACTATTGCTGGTGATACAGAGGGCTAAGAGAGACGGAGAACAAAAGATCCTGGTTCCATAGGAAGCTTCTACGCAGCACACTTTGACAGGTGATCAGCTATGCTGTTTTCCGCACGGGGTACGTGCTCTGTTTGCAACCTGTCAAAGTGCTCCTCCAATCTCCTCACTTCATCGACATATGCTTCCATCAATGGGCTTTGATAATCCTTGTTGACTTGTCTCACCACAAGCTGTGAATCTCCTCGAATGATTAGCTTCTTGATTCCCAATTCTACTGCAATTCTGAGCCCGGCAAGGAGCCCTTCATACTCAGCTGTATTGTTGGTGGCTTCTTCCTGAGCAAAATGCATTTGGATGACGTACTTCAAGTGCTCCCCGGAGGGGGCAACAAGAAGCACGCCAGCCCCTGCACCTTGTAGGGAAAAAGCACCATCAAAATACATAATCCATTCTTGGGGTGATTCCTTGCCGGGGACAACTGTCTCTGTCACTTCCTCATCAGGGGTTGGTGTCCATTCTGCAATATACTCTGCCAGTGCCCTGCTCTGAATAGTTTATGTGCTCTCAAACTTCAAACCAAAGCTGGATAACTCCAAAGCCCACTCCACTATTCTGCCAGTAGCCTCAGGGTTTTGGAGTATCCTTTGCAACGGAAAACGAGTGACGACCGTGATCTTGTGGGCTTGGAAGTAGTGGCACAGTTTCCTTGAGGCCATAATGAGGCCAAAGATCAACTTTTGCACACCATAGTACCTCGATCTAGCCCCGTGTAACAAGGAGCTGACAAATTACATTGGTCGCTGCACCACTTTCTTCCTTCCCGCGTCCTTGGGGTCGTTCTCGTTGCCGTGCTCATGGCTGTCATGATCCTTCTCTGACTCTGCCGTTTTCTGCTCACTTTCTGCCTCATCCACTTCTCGCTGTGCTACCAAGGCCGCACTGACCACTTGGTTGGTCGCCGCCAAGTACAACAACAACGGTTCTTGAGGTTTGGACGCAACCAAGGTAGGTACAGACGATAGGTAGGCCTTCAACTCCTGCAGAGCTGCATCTGCTTCCGAAGTCCACTTCATAGGCCCTGCCTTCTCAAAGTTTTAAAGAACGGCAGGGCACGCTCGGCACACTTGGAGATGAATCTACTTAGAGCGGCAACACATCCCGTTAAGCGCCTCACATCCTTAACTGTCCTTGGCGCCTGGATCTGCTTGATGGCTCTGATCTTGTCGGGGTTAGCTTCGATCGCCCGATGGGACACGAAGAAATCAAGTAGCTTGCCAGAGGGAACGCCGAACACACACTTCTCCGGATTAAGCTTCAAATTGATCTTGCGCAGATTAGCAAATGTCTCCTCCAAATCCTGGATAAGGGTGGCCTTATCCTTGGTTTTGACCACGATATCATCCATATAGGCTTCTATATTTCTGTGTAGCTGTGGCTCAAAACCAATCTGAACTGCCCTTGCAAAAGTGGACCCGGCACTCTTTAATACGAATGGCATGCGGACAAAGCAGTATGTACCACATGGAGTGATGAACGACGTCTTCTCTTCATCTTATTTGGATACGAAGATCTGGTGATATCCGTAGTATTTGTCCAAAAAGGAGAGCAAATCACAACCTGAAGTGAAATCCACAATCTGGTCGATGCGCGGCAAGGGAAATGGGTCCTTCGAGCAAGCCTTGTTGAGATCCGTGAAATTAATGCAAAGCCTCCATTTCCCATTTGCCTTCTGGACTGCCACTGGATTTGCCAACCACGTAGGATGCAGTGCTCCTCTGACCGAACCAGCTGCCTCCAGTTTCTTGATCTCTTCGGCAATGAACCGTTGCCTCTCCAAGGCCTGCTTCTGAACTTTCTGCTTGATGGGTCGGGCATGTGGGAAGGCAACAACGTGGTGCTCGATTACCTCCCTAGGAACACCGGGGATATCAGATGGTTGCCAGGCAAACACATCAATATTCGCCCACAGGAAGGCAAACATCCTACCACAGTAGTGCGGCCAGGGCGATCCTCCTCATCAAAGATGATGGGCGTGCGGGACCATCTGAGCGGCTTCCGAGTCTCTGGAGCTGGTTCCACAACATTGATCTCTCGTGCCCATCACTTGAGCTGGCGATGAGAGGTGTGCAAAGATGCACCTCCATCAATGCATAGTGCGTCAGTGGCCTTCTGAAACTCCTGCTCACTGGTTTCCTCTTCATTCCCTCCATCACTCACATCATCACAGATTTCCTTCTCTTGACCCCTGGTGGGCTTTCCTTGTCTCCGAAAGGGGTTGCTGGGGCAATTTGCTTCACCGCCTCAGCCCTTACCTCCAGTGGCATTCTGACCTTTTTCCTTGTCACACTTATCATATTCTGCCCTCTGTTTCTTGACAAGCTGCTCAACCTGGTAACATTCTTGAAGGTCGTGGCCCTTGGTCCGATGGATCTTGCAGTACGGCCCATCGCCTTTCCCATCTTTCTCGGCGGGAGTGGCTTCCCAACAAGCAGTGCAAGCGGCAGCTTCCCTGCTGGGGCCTCAGCCTTGGGCATCTTGCCGGTACTAGGCATGCCCGAACCTTCCACAGTCATCACTGCCTTATCTCTTGGCTTCTTACTGCGCTTCTTGCCCGTTCACTGACTGGTTGATTCATCCTCATCCTCTGAATCAACATTGGCGCAATCTTCTTTCAGGGAAACTTCCTTCCTTCCTCCATCCGAGCACACTTATCCACCAGTGTGTATAGCTCCTTCACAGTCTTGGGCAACTGCGCGTTCATCTTGGAACGAATGCGACGGTTGTGCACATTGGACTGGAAAGCTGCTATAACGGCTACCGGATGGATATTTGGAATATTTCTATGAACTTTACTAAATCTCTGTAAATACTTACGGAGGGTTTCTCCTTCCTTGTGCTGGAGAAGTTGCAGGTCGCTGGGCCTGTCGGGCTCTTGGTGGCCACCGGTGAAGGCACCGATGAACTCGTGGCACAGGTCGGCCCATGACGAAATGGAGTTCTCTGGCAGGTGCATCAACCAAGATCTCACATTGGACTTGAGGGCCAAAGGGAAGCAGTTGGCAAACACCTTCTCATCTCTTCCCCGGCAGCCTGAACAACGATGGTGTAGATGCTCAGGAACTCTGCCGGGTTCAGCCTCCCATCGTACTTCTCAGGTATCTCTGGCTTGAACGTGCTAACAGACGGCCAATGGACTTGCCGCAGCTCTCGTGTAAAGGCAGGGCAGCCGACCTCGAAAGGTAGGCACCCACCAACACCGAGTGCAGGCTCGTCGACGTTGAGGCCGTCGCACCCGTCGGTCTGGCGGAGGTCGTCGCGGCGTCGATCTATGGTGACGCGCGCGTCTCCCCGCCGTCTATCCTCCGGGGCTCGACGTTGTCCTAGACGTGATCGAGGGTCAGAAGAGGCCATCGAGACGTCGTCGGGGTCTTGATTCTGCTGCGCCCGCATCGGCTGCCGTGGTGGGGACTGCACCGTGGGGACGACCCCCTTTGTTCGGCCAGCAGTACGGGCGGTTGCTGTCGCTTGGGGACATTGTGGCGGGCCAGCTCGTCGTGAGCCCCCAGCTTCGGCGAAACCGAGCAAGCTTTGGATGGTGGCACGCCATTCATCCATCTGCTCGGCTGCTGGCGGAAACCTCAGTAGCAGCTGAGCTCGCGCCATAGCCTCCGTGGCTGTGCTGGGCATCGATGTTGATGACGTCGGCCGCACCGTCGCCTGGCTCTTGACGGTGCCAGTGGCGGTGCCGCACCCACGCTGTTGTGGGACGACCACCTGGGCAGCGGGGTTGCGCGGCGGTGGTGCTCAAGGGTCAGCGGCTCCGTCGAGCGCAGCGGTCTGGTTGGCTCGTCCGGGTGGAGACGCATGCGCCGAGGTCGCTCCCATGGACCGAGCGCCGTTGCTGCGCCTGTGCCCATCGGTGGGAGGAGGGGGCACGGATGGAGTGAGCCCCTCGCCCGCACCTTGCGGAGCGTGACCGTTGAGGCGCTGCTGATGTTGTTCTCCTCCGATATCTCCAGCCCTTGTGTCGGCCGTGGGGGAAGTGGTGATGGCGCCATCTGCTCCAACCGCGTCCCCAGCAGCGTTCACATCCTCGCTTGCCTCCGCATCCCCCACGGCATTAGAGGCCGCGGGTGGCAGAGCCTTCGAGGTGGATGGATGGTTTGAAGGACCGGACTTCTTCTTCTTGGGTGCCATGGTCGATGGCGTCGTCGAAGATGAAGGTGGTGATGAAGATGACGCACTGTGCACGCTTTCGGATTCGCGCAAGCAATCCCCCTACCTGGCGTGCCAAAGATATCGCGGGATATCCGCGGCCACCTATGGGACCGGGAGGCCCCTTGCTAGTTCGGCAGGGGGACGTCGCGTTGCACAAATATCATACCAGCGTACGGCAACACGACAGGGTGAACACAAGCAATTTACCCAGGTTCGGGCCGCCACGAGGCGTAAAACCCTACTCCTGATTTGGTGGATTGATGATGGAATGGAGGTGGTGAAGCATAGTACACTTGCCCAGCAGGAGTTGCCTTAGGGCAGCAGTGAATAGGCGCGTATGGGGGTGTGGGTTCATCAACTTTCCAACCCTTCCTACAACAGCGTATGGGGGTATGGGCCTCCTTTTATAGATCAAGGGGTCACCACAATGGCAAAGTAGTCATTATCCACTGATATGATAGCAAACAGTGCTATCATACCTAACTCTGCGGGCTGACAGGGTGCATTAAATGCACCACTTAGTGTCACATCATTGTATGCGTCGCCAGCTCCGTGCCTGTTCTCTTGACATGTCGCAGGACGGGTGTCATCCGTGGGTTTCTTTTGTAGGAAATGGCTGCTATGTGGTGAATGGCTACCACTTAATCATCTTGCAGCTTGACACCGCATTGATCGACGACGTGGGTCGTGCTTGAGTGGTTGGTGAGGTGGTTTTGCCTCTGCGAGCCCCGGCACGCCCTGCCGGGGTGCCTTGGTCGCCTGCTTCTGGTGATGGCCTCGCCCCTTGCCGGGCTCGCCTGCCCGGCAAGGGAGGCCCTCCTCTTGTCGATATCTTGCTTCTCCAACTTGATCTTGGTCTCTCTGGGCTGCATGCTGGTTCTTCGAATCTCTTGATCCTTTGATCTCTGACTTGAGCTGGTGCTTCAATCTTGCTCTTCTGCATGTGCACAGTCTGGGAAACAGACCCAGGGTTTGTTGCACCGACACACTCTTGGAGATCATCGCCCTTGGTCCGATGGATCTTGCAGTATGGCCCGTCAGCTTTCCCAGCCTTCTCGGGCGCCGTAGCTTCCCGGCAGTCAGTGCACACGGCAACTTCCTTGCCGGGAGCTTTGGTCTTGGCCTTCTTGCCGGTACTAGGAACACGAAATCCCTCGACATCCAGAACTATTTTCTCCTTGCGCTTCTTGTTGCATTTCTGGTTCTTCTTCTTCTGATTGGTAGCATCGTCGTCGTCTTCTGAGTCAACATCGATGCCATCTTATTCTCTGGGGAGTCGCCTCCCCTCCTCTGTTCGGGCACACTTATCCGCCAAAGTGTAGATCTCATTCACGGTCTGTGGAAACCGGACGTTCATCTTGGAACGTATCCCGTGGTTGCATACGTTGGACTGGAACGCAACAATTATAGCTACCGGGCGGATGTATGGAATGTTCCTATGCACCCCGCTGAATCTCTGCATATACTTCCGTAAACTCTCTCCTTCCTTCTGTGGGAGGAGCTGCAAGTCGCTGGGCCGCCCTGGTTCTTGATGGCCGCCCGTGAAGGCACCAACAAGCTCATTGCACAGGGCAGCCCATGTCGAGATGGAGTTCTCCGGCAAGTGCATCAGCCACAACCTCACGTTTGGCTTGAGTGCCAAAGGGAAGTAGTTGGCGAATACCTTTTCATCTCTTCCTCCGGCAGCTTGGACAATGATGGCGTAAATGCTCAAGAACTTTGCCGGGTTCAATCTTCCATCATACTATTCTGGTATCTCTTGCTTTAACATACGGGGAGTGATACGTCTCCATCGTATCTACTTTTCCAAACTCTTTTGCCCTTGTTTTGGACTCTAATTTGCATGATTTGAATGAAACTAACCCGGACTGACGCTGTTTTCAGCAAAATTGCCATGGTGTTATTTTTGTGCAAAAATAATAGTTCATGGAATGACCTGAAACTTTACGGAGATCAGTTTTGGAATAAATAAAAAATATTGGCGAAAGAATCAACCAAAGGGGGCCCACACCCTGTCCACAAGGGTGGAGGGCGCGCCCACCCCCCTGGGGCACGCCCTCTGACCTTGTGGGCCCCTGGACCTCCACCGATCTCAACTCCAACTCCATATATTCAGGTTTGGGGAGAAAAAAATCAGAGAGAAGGATTCATCGCGTTTTACGATACGGAGCCGCCGCCACCTGCTGTTCTTCCTCGGGAGGGCAGATCTGGAGTCCGTTTTGGGCTCCGGAGATGGGAAATCGTCGCTATCGTCATCATCAACCATCCTCCATCACCAATTTCATGATGCTCACCGCCATGCGTGAGTAATCCCATCGTAGGTTTGCTGGATGGTGATGGGTTGGATGAGATTTACCATGTAATCAAGTTAGTTTTGTTAGGGTTTGATCCCTAGTATCCACTATGTTCTAAGATTGATGTTGCTATGACTTTGCTATACTTAATGCTTGTTACTAGGACCCGAGTGCCATGATTTCAGATCTGAACCTATTATGTTTTCATGAATATATTTGTGTTCTTGATCCTATCTTGCAAGTTGTAGACACCTATTATGAGTTATGATCCGCATACCCCAAGGTGACAATAATTGGGACTCTTTTTTGTGATTACTGTAGTTTGAGGAGTTCATGTATTCACTAAGTGCTAATGCTTTGGTCTAGTTCTCTACTAAAAGGATGCCTTAATATCCCTTAGTTTCCATTAGGACCCCGCTGCCACGGGACGGTAGGACAAAAGATGTCATGCAAGTTCTTTTCCATAAGCACGTATGACTATATTCGGAATACATGCCTACATTATATTGATGAATTGGAGCTAGTTCTGTGTCACCCTATGTTTTGAATGATATAGCCACCCTATTTGCTCATGAGGAAAAAAATTCGCTACTACTATATTCTTAAATTGTTTCCTTTCTCATTAAAGGGTGATGCTAAGTTATGGTTTAATTCTCTTGCTCCTGGTTGCGTGTGTAGTCCCAATGATATGATTTATTACTTCTCTCAAAAATATTTCCCCGCTCATAAGAAACAAGATGCCCTAAAGGAAATATTTAACTTTGTGCAAATTGAAGAAGAGAGTCTCCCACAAGCTTGGGGGACGCTTCTCCAATTACTAAATGCTTTGCCTGATCATCCACTCAAGAAAAATGAAATACTTGATATCTTTTATAATGGACTAACTGATGCTTCCAGAGACTACCTGGATAGTTATGCTAGTTGTGTTTTTAGAAAGAACTATTGAGCAAGCTAAATTGCTATTGAATAATATATTGACTAATGATAATGATTGGACACTTCCTGAACCAACTCCTAAGCCAACTCCGAAGAAATGGGGTAGTCTATTTCTCAATCCTGAAAATATGCAAGAGGCAAAGAAATCTATGAAAGAAAAATGTATTAAAGCTGAAGATGTTAAGAATTTACCGCCTATTGAAGAAATACATGGTCTTGATAACCCGACACAGGTAGTAGAGGTAAAGTCTCTCCATAGATTTGATGAAGGTGATATTCCTCATAATAAGTCTACTAGTCAACGCTTGGATGAGTTTGATAATTTTATTATTAAACAAGAAAACTTCAATTCTTATGTTAGTAGACAATTGAAACGTAATGCTTACATGCTTGACCACTTGGGTGATTATATGAGTAGAACCATTAATGATCTTAAGCTTATTAGTAAACATGCTTCCATGGTTACAACTCAAGTAGAACAAGTACTTAAGGTACATGATGATTTGCTTAATGAGTTGAATAGTAAGAATAATGATAATGTTGTTAGGGTTATGACCAGAGGTGGTAAAATGACCCAGGAACCCTTGTATCCTGAGGGTCATCCTAAGAGAGTTGAGCAAGATTCTCAGAGAACTAATACTGATGCACCTAGTCCTTCTAATAAAAAGAAAAAGAAACCTGATAGGACTTTGCATGCTTCTAGTGAACCTACTATAGACACACTGCTACCTCTTGATCACCGCGTTGGTTTTCCCTTGAAGAGGAAAGGGTGATGCAGTAAAATAGCGTAAGTATTTCCCTCAGTTTTTTAGAACCAAGGTATCAATCCAGTAGGAGGCCACGCACGAGTCCCTCGCACCTACACAGACAAATAAATCCTCGCAACCAACGCAATAAAGGGGTTGTCAATCCCTTCACGGCCACTTACGAGAGTGAGATATGATAGATATGATAAGATAATATTTTTGGTATTTTTATGATAAAGATGCAAAGTAAAGAAAACAAAATAAAAACGGCGCCAAAAACAGCTTGTTGACGGGAAATTAATATGATAGAAAATAGACCCGAGGGCCATAGGTTTCACTAGTGGCTTCTCTCAAGAGCATAAGTATTCCGGTGGGTGAACAAATTACTGTTGAGCAATTGATAGAATTGAGCATAGTTATGAGAATATATAGGTCATGTATATAGGCATCACATCCGAGACAAGTAGACCGACTCCTGCCTGCATCTACTACTATTACTCCACACATCGACCGCTATCCAGCATGCATCTAGAGTATTAAGTTCAGAAGAACAGAGTAACGCTTTAAGTAAGATGACATGATGTAGAGGGATAAACTCATGCAATATGATACAAACCCCATCTTCTTATCCTCGATGGCAACAATACAATACGTGCCTTGCTGCCCCTACTGTCACTGGGAAAGGACACCGCAAGATTGAACCCAAAACTAAGCACTTCTCCTATTGCAAGAAAGATCAATCTAGTAGGCCAAACCAAACTGATAATTCGAAGAGACTTGCAAAGATAACCAATCATACATAAAAGAATTCAGAGAAGATTCAAATATTGTTCATAGATAAACTTGATCATAAACCCACAATTCATCGGTCTCAACAAACACACCGCAAAAGAAGATTACATCAGATAGATCTCCACAAGAGAGGGGGAGAACATTGTATTGAGATCCAAAAAGAGAGAAGAAGCCATCTAGCTAATAACTATGGACCCGAAGGTCTGAGGTAAACTACTCACACATCATCGGAGAGGCTATGGTGTTGATGTAGAAGCCCTCCGTGATCGATGCCCCCTCCGGCGGAGCTCCGAAAAAGGCCCCAAGATGGGATCTCACGGGTACAGAAGGTTGCGGCGGTGGAATTAGGTTTTTGGCTCCGTATCTGGTAGTTTGGGGGTACGTAGGTATATATAGGAGGAAGAAGTACGCCGGTGGAGCAACGTGGGGCCAACGAGGGTGGAGGGTGCGCCCAGGGGGTAGGCGCGCCCCCCTACCTCGTGCCCTCCTGGTTGATGTCTTGACGTAGGGTCCAAGTCCTCTGGATCACGTTCGTTCCGAAAATCACGTTCCCGAAGGTTTCATTCCGTTTGGACCCCGTTTGATATTCTTTTTCTGCGAAACTCTGAAATAGGCAAAAAACAGCAATTCTGGGATGGGCCTCCGGTTAATAGGTTAGTCCCAAAAATAATATAAAAGTGTATAATAAAGCCCAATAATGTCCAAAACAGAATATAATATAGCATGGAACAATAAAAAGTTATAGATACGTTGGAGACGTATCAAGCATCCCCAAGCTTAATTCCTGCTCGTCCTCGAGTAGGTAAATGATAAAAACAGAATTTTTGATGTGGAATGCTACTTGGCAAAATTTCAATGTAATTCTCCTAATTGTGGTATGAATATTCAGATCCGAAAGATTCAAGATAATGGTTTAATATTGACATAAAAGTAATAATACTTCAAGCATACTAACTAAGCAATTATGTCCTCTCAAAATAACATGGCCAACGAAAGTTCATCCCTACAAAATCATATAGTTTAGTCATGCTCCATTTCCGTCACACAAGAATGCTCTCATCATGCACAACCCCGATGACAAGCCAAGCAATTGTTTCATACTTTAGTAATCTCAAATTTTTTCAACCTTCACGCAATACATGAGCGTGAGCCATGGATATAGCACTATGGGTGGAGTAGAATATAATGATGGTGGTTATGTGGAGAAGACAAAAAAGGAGAAAGTCTCACATCAACAAGGCTAATCAATGAGCTATGGAGATGCCCATCGATTGATGTTAATGCAAGGAGTAGGGATTGCCATGCAACGGATGCACTAGAGCTATAAATGCATGAAAGCTCAACAAAAGAAACTAAGTGGGTGTGCATCCAACTTGCTTGCTCACGAAGGCCTAGGGCATTTGAGGAAGACCATTGTTGGAATATACAATCCAAGTTCTATAACGAAAAATTCCCACTAGTATATGAAAGTGACAGAACAAGAGACTTTCTATCATGAAGATCATGGTGCTACTTTGAAGCACAAGTGTGGAAAAAAGGATAGTAGCATTGTCCCTTTTTATTTTCTCTTTTTTTGGGCCTTTTTTTATTTGGCCTTTCTCTTTTTTTGGGGACAATGCTCTATGAATGATGATCATCACACTTCTATTTATTTACAACTCAATGATTACAACTCGATACTAGAACAAAGTATGACTCTATATGAATGCCTCCGGTAGTATACCGGGATAACAATGAATCAAGAGTGACATGTATGAAAAATTATGAACGGTGGCTTTGCCACAAATACGATGTCAACTACATGATCATGCAAAGCAATATGACAATGATGAGCGTGTCATAATAAACGGAACGGTGGAAAGTTGCATGGCAATATATCTCGGAATGGCTATGGAAATGCCATAATAGGTAGGTATGGTGGCTGTTTTGAGGAAGATATAAGGAGGTTTATGTGTGAAAGAGCATATCATATCACGGGATTTGGATGCACCGGCGAAGTTTGCACCAACTCTCAATGTGAGAAAGGGCAATGCATGGTACCGAAGAGGCTAGCAATGATGGAAGGGTAAGAGTGCGTATAATCCATGGACTCAACATTAGTCATAAAGAACTCACATACTTATTGCAAAAATCTACAAGTCATCAAAAACCAAGCACTATGTGCATGCTCCTAGGGGGATAGATTGGTAGGAAAAGACCATCGCTCGTCCCCGACCGCCACTCATAAGGAGGACAATCAAAGAACACCTCATGTTTCAAATTTGTTACATAATGTTTACCATACGTGCATGCTACGGGACTTGCAAACTTCAATTCAAGTATTTCTCAAATTCACAACTACTCAACTAGCACAACTTTAATATCACCACCTCCATTGTCGGTGTCAAAACCGGCGGATCTCGGGTAGGGGTTCCCGAACTGTGCGTCTAAGGCTGATGGTAGCAGGAGGCGGGGGACACAATGTTTACCCAGGTTTGGGCCCTCTCGATGGAGGTAATACCCTACTTCCTGCTTGATTGATCTTGATGATATGAGTATTACAAGAGTTGATCTACCACGAGATCGCAGAGGCTAAACCCTAGAAGCTAGCCTATGATTATGATTGTTGTTATCCTACAGACTAAACCCTCCGGTTTATATAGACACCGGAGGGGGCTAGGGTTACACAGAGTCGGTTACAAGGGAGGAGATCTACATATCCGAATCGCCAAGCTTGCGTTCCACGCAAAGGAGAGTCCCACCCGGACACGGGACGAAGTCTTCAATCTTGTATCTTCATAGTCCAACAGTCCAGCCAAGGTATACAGTCCGGCTGTCCGAGGACCCCCTAATCCAGGACTCCCTCAGTAGCCCCTGAACCAGGCTTCAATGACGATGAGTCCGGCGCGCAGATTGTCTTCGGCATTGCAAGGCGGGTTCCTTCTCCGAATACTTCATAGAAGATTTTGAACACAAAGATTGTGTCCGGCTCTGTAAAACAAATTCCACATACCACCGTAGAGAGTATAATATTCCACAAATCTAATCTGCCGACAACTTTTCATAACGTGACATCCTGCCGTGGTCCGGTCATTACGAACCGTTTTTCCCAGCCAGCCACTGCACGTGTTGCGAGGTGGTTTCATTGGCACGTCTTGTCAAAGGAGAGATCGTGTCCCCCTTATCACGGGATTCTCATCAATACAGGTGTGTGTAACCCAATCGTGCTTGTTAGTATGACTCCTTGATTTTAGGCAAGTTCCAAACAGCCACGCGGAGGACGCTTGATATTCGCCCTCTTTATAAAGGGGCCAAGGCCTGTCCTTTTCTTGTCACGCTCGATCCTTCCCTTCCCCCACCTCAAGTTCCAACACCAAAGGCTCAGGCTAAGCGCTTCAGACCTTCAAACATGTCCGGATCCAACCTTCAAGGTCGGTGGATGGCCTCCTTTGTCACAGAGGAGGACATCAAGAAGCTAAGGGAAGCCAGGTATCTGACCGCCGAAATCCCGCATAGGCTGCCTGCTCGAGGGCAGGTCATCCCCACTCCCGAACCCAATGAGAGTGCCATATTTGTTTACCACTTCCTCCGAAGGCTTATGTTAGAGGGCTTATGTTCGAAGGGCTCCCTTTGTTAGAGGGCTTATGTTCTATTACGGACTCGTTTCCACGATCTGGCTCCAGATTGCATCCTTCACATCTCGTCGTTTATCGTCGTGTGTGAGGCCTTCCTCCGCATCACCCCACACTTCGGCTTATGGCTCAAGACCTTCAATGTGAAGCCGAAGATGATCGATGGGCGACACGCAGAATGCGGAGGTGCCACAATAAGCGAAGGCGCTGATGCTCCATGGCCAAAGGGTTCCTTCCCGGAGGTGTCCAACTTATGGCAGCGGGAGTGGTTTTACATCACAGCTCCCCGAGGTACAAAGTGGGCGGCTGCCCCCGCCTTCCGCTCGCCCCCCCCACCGCAACTGGCGTCATGGGTGAACAAGGGGCTGGATTGGGGACCAGTTAATGACGTGCTGACATTGCAAAGTCGCATCCGAGATCTCCTCAAGAGGGACATCAGTCTTGTCAAGGTAATGCAAGTTATGCTAGTTCGTCGGGTCCTGCCATGCCAACGTCGATCTCTCCATATGTGGGAGTTCAACCAGGATGGACCGCGAACTATTCCGCAATTCTTCGGCATGACGCTCGAAGAGATGTATGGATTGTTCTTCGGATCACGAATAAAGTGTCCGGACACCACCGAGGATGCGGGTCTCAACTGCAACTGTCTAGATACCCACATAAGTAATTCTGCGGCCGAACACATTGTCTTCTTATTTGTCACAACATCATTCTGAAAAAAATCGCTCTTGGCCAGGATTGGATAAGAAAGGCGGAGAGGATCAGGTGTTCGGCCCCCCTTCCCGAAGGCTCACCGGATCCTGTACTAGCCAGGATGCTTGAGCACGCACCTTATCAAGTGCCATCAGGGGAAGATAAAGGGAGGAATAAAGAAGCCGAAAGCGGGCTTCACACATTACACATCCAAACCGGGGGAATTAGTGTCTCCGCGAAGGAGGATAATCGGGGAGAAGAATCTAGAATCCCCTCTCCCCAAGGAAGGAAAAGGACCGCCTCTGAAGACTTGGAAACGAAGGTTTCCAAATGAGGGAAGAAACCTTCGCCAGGGGGCCCTGCCCCGGAGGGCGTCCTTACCGCACAGCGCTCGCAAGGGGGCCAGCCCTCCACCGAGCTGTAAGTGAACAAGAGTACTTTGGTAAATATATCCTGCTTTACCTCCGAGGACAATAACCGAGACATATATCTTGCTGTCCGGCTCGTAGCCCTTCTTGACAGAGTTCGTCTTCGGGGGATCTTCTTCCGGAGATGATGGAGAGCAAAACGCCTCCCCCTGTCTCCCCGCCTCCCAGGGCGGACGACCCTGAGGTGTCATCACGGAGGATTTCTCCTGATCCGCCAAGGCTAGAAGGTAACCCTTCGGCCACCCGAAGTCCGGAGTATTCGGCTCCTAAGGAGAGCAACGGAAAGAGTCCGGGACTGTCCGGTGCACAATCGGACGCACTGATGGGTCTTCTGGAGCAAGCGGCTATCTCAGAGGCGCATCGTACTTTAATGGGTACGGTGGTTGAGAGGATTTCATCCGCCAAAAGTGGGTTGCATGAAGCTTTTATGAGCCTGCTAAGAGGCTTTGAGGTACGCAAAGTAATTTATATATTTTTTGACGGTACCGCACACGCTAGGTGTGCTCTATACAAATAGTAGGCCCTGAGACTCTGGTTGCTGTCCAGAGGCGGCAAACAGAGGGTCATAGTCCCAGGTAATGATCGCGCTGCTTTCATGTGCAGGCGGCTGAGGGTCCGGTGGCTGGCCGGACTGCTGAGTTTGCCGAACTGAGGCGGAAGCTTGACGCGGCAGACGCCGATATCGTTCTTGTGAACAAGCGGCTTGACGAGGCACAGGGTATGTATTTTCGGGTGGTCAACAAATATTAAGAGGAGCATGATGCTAGTATCTGTAATATGTTGTGACTACAGATGGAGCTGCCGCCGTGGAGACCCTTCGGGCGGAACTTGCCCGAGCCAAGGAACAAGCCAGGAGAAGTGATGCGGCCGCCCTAAAGGCGGCCGAAGAGTTAAGAGCCGAACAGGCTGCTCATCGCCAGAGCGAAGATAAAATAGCCAAGATGGCTGTTGAACTGAAAGATGCCGCCGGCCGATATGAGCTTCTTGAAAAGGAAAGCCAAGCCAAAACGGCTGACCTGAAGAAAGCCATGGAAGCAGCCAAGGAAACCCGCTCTAAAATCAGAGCGGCGAAGGAGGAGCTCCGTCAAGCCGGAGATATCACGGCTGGGAAGCCCTTTTTGTTGCGGACGAAGTTCGGAGATCCGAAGTATGCCCCTCTGGATCAATTATGGAGTGCTGCAGACGCGTACTTGGACTTGGCAACGAGTGCTGCTGATGCAACTGAGTTTTTCAAAGATCAGAAAGATCATGAAGTGGAAAGGTTGTTCTGGTCGCAGTTCAGTGCTCCAACGCGTCCGCTGCTGTTAAATGAACAAATGGCCGAGTGGGCCGAGCTCCATAGGTTGTCCGGACTTGCCATGAGGTCTGTCGTGGATCATCTTTGGCCGAAGGGACCAAGGCCGAATAGTTATTTTGGTTTAGTGCAACGATTCCTTGGTGCTGTGCCGCATATCGACGCTGTAAAGAGGTCGGCGTGCATAGAGGGTGCGCGGATGGCTCTTGCCCGTGTTAAGACATACTGGGCAGAGATGGAGGCCACCGCTATTGCAACCCGGGGTCCGGCCGTAGGCCAGGTCTCGGCCGAGCACTATTTTGAAGAAGTCCTAGAGGGCGCTCGTTTAATAGAGGCTCAATGCTCGAAGAGTATCATGTTCGAGTGACATGTATCCCAATTGTAAAAACAATGCTATTTGGATTATAAAGGCTGTGTTTATACTTTTGCCTGAAAGTATTATGATGCCTCCTGTGCGGCCGTTTATGTATGTATATAACCTGAAAGTTTGCAGTCGTCGGCTTCAGCCCCCACGCACATAATGCGGGGGTGTTCGGAAAAGCGCGTATTCACACTTGACCCAACGTCTTGGTCCATTAAGGAGGTGACAGCGCGGCGAACAAGGCAATCGGACTATATAGCTTTAACACTTTCACTTAGCCATAGGAGTTTGACGGTGGGGCTACTATATAGCCCCTGGTACTTCCGCGCTCATCCGAATACGGTGCGCGTACATACATGACCGGGAAACCGGTCCTTCGTTAATGCGGAGGAATCGCGAAGATTCCGCTGAGTCATCGAGTGGTTGACCAGTCTCGCGCTTTATCATGACAGTCAGTTTTCGGCTTTCTCTACTGAGGTGCTCATCCAGATGAACCAGGGCACAATCGCAGTAGTTCTCCCGGTGCCACCTTAGCCGATAGAGCGGAACGTAAGGTAGCAAAACACGGGAGCCGGGCAAACCCAACTATTGACCAAAGACATGATTCGGAGCTGATGCATATAAGGCCAAACTCGCGACGCCGAACACTCCCTAAGGTATTCGGACTTTACAACATATACTGGGCTGAGTAACGCCCTCGATAATAGCCCTGAATTTCCAGGTACGTGCATTAGTCTGACGTGTCAAAATGCCAATAACGCCAGCATCCCTCTCGGTTGTGTTGAGTATCCGGAGGGTGTGAAGCAACAAGAGACAGTAAAAAAGTTTTACACAGGGTCTTAATCTAAAAAGAAACCTTTGAGCGGGGCCCTGCTGCACGTCTGCGCCTGTGTCTTCGTTGTGCCGTATCCTGGAAGGGTGTAGCACAATGATCATCTGTAAAAGAGAAAAACCCAGGTAAAAGTCTTTGTGCGAAAAATTGGTTATTTTTAATGAACCATTTAAAATGCAATCTAAATAGGGTCAAGCCGAACTGTAGCCTTTTCTACATGCGGGAAGCTCCTAGCACCACCTATGGGGGTATATCCATCGACCCAATCTCAGGTTTATCTGAGCTGTTACAGCTAGTGGTGCGCCAGACTCGTCTAACCGTGTCCGCGGTCTTGACGACCGATCATTTATTCTGGTTGGAGAGGTTCAGTGTTCAGCTGCTAGAGCCGCCACATATTTCTCCGTACGTGAGGAACGCTCTGTGTTTCCGCTAACTATGATGATGCCACGTGGACCGGGCATCTTGAGCTTAAGATAAGCGTAGTGCGGTACTGCGTTGAAATGAGCGAAGGCCGTTCTTCCGAGTAGTGCGTGATAGCTGCTTCGGAATGGAGCGATGTCGAAGGTTAATTCTTCACTTCGGAAGTTGTCGGGAGAACCGAATACAACCTCTATAACTAGAGAGCCCGTGCAGTAGGCCTCTGGGCCTGGTATTACTCCTTTAAAGGTAGTATTGCTTTGGTTTATTCTTGTCGGGTCTATCCCCATTTTGCGGACGGTGTCCTGATATATCAGATTAAGACTACTGCCGCCGTCCATAAGGACTCGGGTGAGGTGGTATCCGTCAATTATTGGGTCTAGCACCAAGGCAGCCGATCCTCCGTGCCGGATACTAGTCGGGTGATCCCTGTGATCAAAAGTGATCGGGCGGGCCGACCAAAGGTTGAACTTGGGGGTGACGCGCTCCACGGCGTATATGCCTCGGGGTGCGCGCTGGCGCCTCCTCTTCGGCATGTGAGTTGCGTAAATCATGTTTACTGTTTTGACCTCTGGTGGTAATTTTTTCTGTCCCCCAGTGTTTGACTGGCGAGGCTCATCCTCGTCTTCGCTTGGTGTCTCCCTCCCCTCGTGTTCGGCGTTTAGCTTGCCGTCCTGCTTGAAGACCCAACATTCTCTGTTGGTGTGATTTGCGGGTTTGTCGGAGGTGCCATAAATCTAACATAATCTGTCTAGAATCTTGTTTAGGCTGGACGGTCCATCTCTGCTGCCTTTAAATGGCTTTTTCCATTGACCGGGTCGAGAGCCCCTGAATCCGGCATTTACCGCCATGTTGTCTGGGCTGTCTTCATTGTTTCGATGCTTGCTTTTATTGCGTCGCGGTTTCCCGTTGCCATCGCTGACTTCGGATGTGCCTGCGTTGCTGGTGCCGCTACGGGCCAACCAACTGTCTTCGCCCGCGCAAAAGCGGGTCATAAGGCTTGTTAGGGCTGCCATTGTCCTCAGTTTTTCCTGGCCGAGGTGTCTGGCGAGCCATTCGTCCCGGACACTGTGTTTGAAAGCCACTAAGGCTTCGGCATCTGGGCAGTCGACGATTTGATTCTTCTTAGTGAGAAATCTGTTCCAAAGCTTTCGGGCTGACTCTCCGGGCTGTTGAATTATATGACTTAAATCGTCTGCATCCGGAGGTCGGACATAGGTCCCTTGAAAATTAGCCCTAAAAGCGTCTTCAAGCTCTTCCCAACTTCCGGTTGAGTTTTCGAGGAGGCTTTTCAACCAGTGTCGAGCTGGTCCTTTCAACTTGAGGGGCAGGTATTTGATGGTGTGGTGATCATCTCCGCGAGCCATGTGGATGTGAAGGATAAAGTCCTCAATCCACACCCCAGGGTCTGTCGTTCCGTCGTATGCCTCTATGTTCACGTGTTTGAATCCCTCTGGAAATTCATGATCCAGCACCTCATCGGTGAAGCATAGGGGGTGCGCGGCACCCCTATATTTGGATGTGTCATGGCATTCTTCTGACGGTTGTAGTGTTCGGTTTGGATTCTGAGCTGTTATTCGGTCAGTATAATCATTTGGGCGGCCAAGATTCTGTGCCAGAGCGCGCTTCCTAGATCTGTAGATGGACCTGGCCATACCGGCTTTTTTGTGCAGGTCCTCACGTAAATCGTGCGCTGACTTGTGCGCGATGTCGTTAGCCGCCCTATCGCGGCCACGGGGTGGTCGGTCCGGCTGATCGGCCGTTTTATTTTTTGGCTGGATGGGCTCTAAAGCCTCGTCGTCGAATTCAGGCAGCAGCTTGCGCTTTGGATAGCTCTTTGTGTGGCGACTGCCACCGTACTTTAGTTCAGTGTCAAGCACTTTATTCCATCTGCTGTTGAGCGTATCCGCGGGGCCTTAAGCCTTTGCTTCTGCTTCTTCAGGCTCCTCGCGGTGGCAATAAGACTTCTATGGAGGCTCTCTTGTTCCAAGTGCCTTTCCGGGATGATGTGTGCATCGTCGTCCGGACTGTTCTCCTCTTCGGAGACAGGTTGATGAGTTTTACCCTCGGCGTCGCCGTGATCGGATAGCGGCTCCGTACTATGTTCATCGTCCGCTGGCTCATCCTGCTCCATCGCTGGGTCCATGTGGTCGTCGTTTCCTTTGGAGTCGACCGGGGTATTATTCTTTCTTGCGCTGTTATCGCTGTTTTTGCTGAGGCGGGATTTGGAGCGGCGCCTACGTCATCGCTTTGGTTGCTTCTCGAGGGAACTATCCTTCGCTGCTTCCTCCCGTTCCTCGTCGTTGTTTTGTTTGGGTGTATCCACCATGTATATATCGTGTTATGAAGTGGCTGTCCAGCGCCCTGTGGGCGGTGGTTCCTGTTTCTCTCCTGCATCGTCGTCCATACCGTCGATGTCTTAGGAGTCGAAATCGAGCATGTCGGTTAAGTCGTCGACAGTGGCTATTAAGTGGGTGGTGGGTGGGGAATGAATTTCTTCGTCGTCCGCTTCCCACTCAAGCCGGACATAGTTCGGCCAAGGGTCTCTTGACAAGGAGAGAGACCTCAATGAATTTAGCACGTCGCCCAAGGGCGAGTGCTAAAAGATATCCGCGGAGGTAAAGTCCATGATCGGTGCCCAATCAGATTCGATAGGCACGGACGCAAGCGGTTCGGAGCCCGTGACCGGGAACGAATCCAAGGGTCCGGCGACACGGGTCTCATAGGAGGTGAAGTCAGTATTCGGCTCTATCGCCGCTGAGTGCGCGGACTCTGTGGCGGGGTCCATCCACCCGTCTTCGGATGGCGCGATCTGCTCCGGATTGAGGGCTGGAGTAGCCATAGGTGTGATCTCCCGAAGACCGTCCGACGGCAGAGCTAAGTCATGCTCGTCGTGACTGCGCGGCGCACCTGACGTGGGCTCGAATCCGTCGAAGATCAAGTCTCCGCGGATGTCGGCAGTATAGTTTAAGCTTCCAAACCTGACCTGACGGCCAGGGGCATAGCTCTCGATCTGCTCCAGATGGCCAAGCGAGTTAGCCCGCAGTACGAAGCCGCCGAATACGAAGATCTGTCCGGGGAGAAAAACCTCACCCTGGATCGCATCGTTTCCGATGATCGAAGGAGCCATCAAGCCTTTATCGTGACGGCACAGTGGAACTCTCAATGAAAGCACCAATGTCGGTGTCAAAACCGGCGGATCTCGGGTAGGGGGTCCCGAACTGTGCGTCTAAGGCTGATGGTAACAGGAGGCGGGGGACACAATGTTTACCCAGGTTCGGGCCCTCTCGATGGAGGTAATACCCTACTTCCTGCTTGATTGATCTTGATGATATGAGTATTACAAGAGTTGATCTACCACGAGATCGCAGAGGCTAAACCCTAGAAGCTAGCCTATGATTATGATTGTTGTTATCCTACGGACTAAACCCTCCGGTTTATATAGACACCGAAGGGGGCTAGGGTTACACAGAGTCGGTTACAAGGGAGGAGATCTACATATCCGAATCGCCAAGCTTGCCTTCCACGCAAAGGAGAGTCCCACCCGGACACAGGATGAAGTCTTCATAGTCCCATAGTCCAGCCAAGGTATACAGTCCGGCTGTCCGAGGACCCCCTAATCCAGGACTCCCTCATCCATATCTCAAAACAATCATCAAGCATCAAACTTCTCTTAGTATTCAACACACTCATAAGAAAGTTTTTACTAGTCTTGAATACCTAGCATATTAGGATTAAGCAAATTAACATGCTGTTTAAGACTCTCAAAATAATATAAGTGAAGCATGAGAGAACAATAGTTTCTATAAAACAAATCCACCACCGTGCTCTAAAAGATATAAGTGAAGCACTAGAGCAAAAACTATATAGCTCAAAAGATATAAGCGAATCGCATAGAGTATTCTAATAAATTCCGAATCATGTATGTCTCTCTCAAAAGGAGTGTACAAAAAAGATGATTGTGATAAACTAAAAAGCAAAGACTCAAATCATACAAGACGCTCCAAGCAAAACACATATCATGTGGTGAATAAAAATATAGCTCCAAGTAAAGTTGCCGATGGAAGTAGACGAAAGAGGGGATGCCTTCCAGGGCATCCCCAAGCTTTGGATTTTTGGTGTCCTTAGATTATCTTGGGGTGCCATGGGCATCCCCAAGCTTAGGCTCTTGCCACTCCTTGTTCCATAATCCATCAAATCTTTTACCCAATACTTGAAAACTTCACAACACAAAACTTAACAGAAAATCTCGTCAGCTCCGTTAGCGAAAGAAAACAAAACACCACTTTAAGGTACTGTAATGAACTCATTCTTTATTTATATTGGTGTTAAACCTACTGTATTATAACTTCTTTATGGTTTATAAACTATTTTATTATCCATAGATTCATCAAAATAAGCAAACAACACACAAAACACAGAATCCGTCAAAAACAGAACAGTCTGTAGTAATCTGTAACTAACGCAAACTTCTGGAACTCCAAAAATTCAGCAAAAATAGGACGACCTAGACAATTTGTTTATTGATCAGCAGCAATTGGAATCAATATTTTATCACGTTCTGGTTATTTTTAACAATTATTTCCGTGAATAGAAAGTTTCTGCAATTTTCGGCAAGATCAAATAACTATCATCCAAGAAGATCCTATAGGTTTAACTTGGCACAAACACTAATTAAAACATAAAAACACATCTAACCAGAGGCTAGATCAAATATTTATTCCTAAACAGAAGCAAAAAGCAAGAAACTAAAAATAAAATTGGGTTGCCTCCCAACAAGCGCTATCGTTTAACGCCCCTAGCAAGGCATAAAAGCAAGGATAGATCTAGGTATTGCCATCTTTGGTAGGCAATCCATAAGTGGCTCTCATGATAGATTCATATGGTAATTTTATTTTCTTTCTAGGAAAATGTTCCATGCCTTTCCTTAACGGAAATTGGAATCTAATATTTCCTTCCTTCACAATAATTGCACCAATCGTTCTAAGGAAAGGTCTACCAAGAGTAATAGGACATGAAGGATTGCAATCTATGTCAAGAACAATAAAATCTACGGGCACATAATTCCTATTTGCAATAATAAGAACATCATTAATTATTCCCGTAGGTTTCTTAACGGTGGAATCCGCAAGGTGCAAGTTTAAAGAGCAATCATCAAAATCACGGAAACCTAGCAAATCGCACAAAGTCTTTGGAATCGTGGAAACACTAGCACCCAAGTCACACAAAGCATAGCATTCATGATCTTTAATTTTAATTTTAATTGTAGGTTCCCACTCATCATAAAGTTTTCTAGGGATAGGAACTTCCAACTCAAGTTTTTCTTCATATGATTGCATCAAAGCATCAACGATATGTTTAGTAAAAGCTTTATGTTGACTATAAGCATGTGGAGAATTTAGCACGGATGGCAACAAGGAAATACAATCTATCAAAGAGCAATTATCATAATTAAATTCCTTGAAATCCAAAATATTGGGTTCATTCATATCTAAAGTTTTGATCTCTTCAATCCCACTTTTACCGATTTTTGCATCAAGATCTAAAAACTCCGAATTTTTGGAACGCCTTCTAGGTAAAGGTGGCTCATATTCAGTCCCATCATTATCAAGATTCATATTGCAAAACAAAGATTTAATAGGGGACACATCAATAACTTTTAGATCTTCATCTTTAATTTCATAGAAACTAGAAGAACACGCTTTCACAAAGCAATCTTTCTTAGCACGCATCCTAGCGGTTCTTTCTTTGCACTCATCAATGGAAATTCTCATGGCTTTGAGAGACTCATTGATATCATGCTTAGGTGGAATATATCTAAGCTTTAAAGAATCAACATCAAGAGAAATTCTATCAACGTTCCTAGCCAATTCATCAACTTTAAGCAATTTTTCTTCAAGCAAAGCATTGAAATTCTTTTGCGAATTCATAAATTCCTGAACACTAGTCTCAAATTCAGAAGGCATCTTATTAAAGTTCCCATAAGAATTGTTGTAGGAATTACCATAATTATTAGAGGAATTACTAGGATAAGGCCTAGGATTAAAGTTTCCTCTATACGCGTTGTTACCAAAATTATTCCTACCAACAAAATTCACATCCATAGATTCATTATTATTCTCAATCAAAGTAGACAAAGGCATATCATTAGGATTAGAAGAAACACTCTTAGTAGGAAATAATTTCATAAGTTCATCCATCTTTCCACTCAAAACATTAATTTCTTCTATCGCATGCACTTTTTTACTAGTAGATCTTTCAGTGTGCCATTGAGAATAATTAGCCATAAAATTATCTAGGAGTTTAGTAGCTTCTCCTAAAGTGATTTCCATAAAAGTGCCTCCCGCGGCCGAATCTAAAAGATTTCTAGAAGCAAATTTTAATCCGGCATAAAAATTTTGTATGATCATCCATAAATTCAAACCATGTGTAGGACAATTACGTATCATTAATTTCATCCTCTCCCAAGCTTGTGCAACATGTTCATGATCAAGTTTCTTAAAATTCATAATATCCTTTCTAAGAGAGATGATCTTAGCGGGAGGAAAATACTTAGAGATAAAGGCATCTTTTCACTTATTCCAAGAATCAATACTATTTTTAGGCAAAGACGAAAACCAAGCTTTAGCACGATCTCTAAGCGAAAAAGGAAATAGCTTCAATTTAACAATATCATTGTCCACATCTTTCTTCTTTTGCATATCACACAAATAAACGAAGCTATTTAGATGGGTAGCGGCATCTTCACTAGGAAGGCCGGCGAATTGATCTTTCATGACAAGATTCAACAAAGCAGCATTGATTTCACAAGATTCAGTATCGGTAAGAGGAGAAATCGGAGTGCTAAGAAAATCATTATTGTTGGTATTGGTGAAATCACACAATTTGGTATTATCTTGAGCGATCGTGACAAACAAGCAATCCAACACATGAGCAAACAAGAAGCAAGCGAAAAAGAGGCGAACGGAAAAGAGAGGGCGAATAAAACGGCAAGGGTGAAGTGGGGGAGAGGAAAACGAGAGGCAAACGGCAAACAATGTAATGCGGGAGATAAGGGTTTGTGATGGGTACTTGGTATGTTGACTTTTGCGTAGACTCCCCGGCAACGGCGCCAGAAATCCTTCTTGCTACCTCTTGAGCACTGCGTTGGTTTTCCCTTGAAGAGGAAAGGGTGATGCAGTAAAGTAGCGTAAGTATTTCCCTTAGTTTTTGAAAACCAAGGTATCAATCCAGTAGGAGGCCACGCACGAGTCCCTCGCACCTACACAAACAAATAAATCCTCGCAACCAACGCAATAAAGGGGTTGTCAATCCCTTCATGGTCACTTACGAGAGTGAGATCTGATAGATATGATAAGATAATATTTTTGGTATTTTTATGATAAAGATGCAAAGTAAAGAAAACAAAATAAAAATAGCGCTAGAAATAGCTAGTTGACGGGAAATTAATATGATATAAAATAGACCCGAGGGCCATAGGTTTCACTAGTGGATTCTCTCAAGAGCATAAGTATTACGTTGGGTGAACAAATTACTGTTGATCAATTGATAGAATTGAGCATAGTTATGAGAATATCTAGGTATGATCATGTATATAGGCATCACGTCCAAGACAAGTAGACCGACTCCTGCCTGGATCTACTACTATTACTCCACACATCGACCGCTATCCAGCATGCATCTAGAGTATTAAGTTCATAAGAATAGAGTAACGCTTTAAGTAAGATGACATGATGTAGAGGGATAAACTCGTGCAATATGATATAAACCCCATCTTGTTATCCTCGATGGCAACAATACAATACGTGCCTTGGTGCCCCTACTGTCACTGGGAAAGGACACCGCAAGATTGAACCCAAAACTAAGCACTTCTCCTATTGCAAGAAAGATCAATCTAGTAGGCCAAACCAAACTGATAATTCGAAGAGACTTGCAAAGATAACCAATCATACATAAAAGAATTCAGAGAAGATTCAAATATTGTTCATAGATAAACTTGATCATAAACCCACAATTCACCGGTCTCAACAAACACATCGCAAAAGAAGATTACATCGAATAGATCTCCACAAGAGAGGGGGAGAACATTGTATTGAGATCCAAAAAGAGAGAAGAAGCCATCTAGCTAATAACTATGGACCCGAAGGTCTGAGGTAAACTACTCACACATCATCAGAGAGGCTATGGTGTTGATGTAGAAGCCCTCCGTGATCGATGCCCCCTCCGGCGGAGCTCCGGAAAAGGCCCCAAGATGGCATCTCACGAGTACAGAAGGTTGCGGCGGTGGAATTAGGTTTTTGGCTCCGTATCTGGTAGTTTGGGGGTATGTAGGTATATATAGGAGGAAGAAGTACGTCAATGGAGCAACGTGGGGCCCACGAGGGTGGAGGGCCTGCCCAGGGGGGTAGGCGCGCCCCCTACCGCGTGCCCTCCTGGTTGATGTCTTGACGTAGGGTCCAAGTCCTCTGGATCACGTTCGTTCCGAAAATCACGTTCCCGAAGGTTTCATTCCGTTTGGACTCCGTTTGATATTCTTTTTCTGCGAACCTCTGAAATAGGCAAAAAACAACAATTCTGGGCTGGGCCTCCGGTTAATAGGTTAGTCCCAAAAATAATATAAAAGTGTATAATAAAGCCCAATAATGTCCAAAACAGAATATAATATAGCATGGAACAATAAAAAATTATAGATACGTTGGAGACGTACCACACACCTGAGAATCCTAATGATATTTCTATTTCTAATGCTGAGAGACAATATGGTATTGAACATGTGTTAAGGCATATCTCTCTAGATGTAGTTTTGGTGATTGATGACAACATGTTTGCGGACTAATCGTGTGCTTTGAGCATTTCAGAGATTCATCATTTGGCACGAGATGATTTCTTTCCCCTCGGAGTGTCATTCAAGACGGTGTAGCTTTTTCGCTTCTTTTCCGGTGAACTAGTTTCGTAGGAGTCACCGTACTATCAAGAGGGGGGTCCATTTTGGTAAGGCTAGGGTGGAATCAACACGTACACATCCTATTTGCACCCTCTGATCCTTTCCGCTTCATTGGAGGTCTCTTTCCCCCTTCTTTGGGCCGAGTCTGGTCCCAGCGGTAGTACCGCTTAGGGGTCACAGGCGGTAGTACCGCTTGGGGGTCACAGGCGGCAGTACCGCCGGCGGGTCCTCAGCAGTAGTACTGCTGCGGTACCAGGTCCCTACCGCGTCGACTCGAGGGGTCATTTTTCGTGTCGGATTGTGCGGTACTTTGCAGCGGCAATAGAGCGGCAGTGCCGCTCAAGAGCGGTAGTACCGCCCTACCACCGCGGCAGTACCGCTCGGGTCCGTATCTCTCCTACCCTCCGAACTCCGCGGTAGTACCGCCCAGGGGAGCGGTAGTACCGCTGTGCCCAGCGGTAGTACCGCTGCCTCCTGCGGGGCTGTTTTAGGGGGTAACGGTTGGATTGTTCCCCCCACTATATAAGGAGGTCTTCTTCCCCAAAGTTGACCTACCTCTTCCCCCAAAAGCTCTATTGTTGCTCCAAGCTCCATTTTCGCCCGATCTCTCTCCCTAGCCAATCAAACTTGTTGATTTGCTCGGGATTGGTTGAGAAGGCCCCGATCTACACTTCCACCAAGAGAAATTTGATTCCCCCCACTTATCCCTAGCGGATCTTGTTACTCTTGGGTGTTTGAGCACCCTAGACACCGCGGAGCCATAGTCCATTGTGGTGAAGCTTTGTGGTGTCGTTGGGAGCCTACAATTAAGTTGTGGAGATTGCCCCAACCTTGTTTGTAAAGGTCCGATCGCCGCCTTCAAGGGCACCAATAGTGGAATCACAGCATCTCGCATTGTGTGAGGGCGTGAGGAGAAGACGGTGGCCCTAGTGGCTTCTTGGGGAGCATTGTGCCTCCACACCGCTCCAACGGAGACATACTTCCCCTCAAAAGGAAGGAACTTCGGTAACACATCCTCGTCTTCACCGGCTCCACTCTTGGTTATCTCGTCCCTTTACTTTCGCAAGCTTATTTGTGTTAAATCCCTTGCTTGCTTGTGTGCTTGTTGTCATTGCATCATATAGGTTGCTCACTTAGTTGCATATCTAGACAACCTACTTTGATGCAAAGTTTAAATTGGTAAAGAAAAGCTAAAAATTGTTAGTTGCCTATTCACCCCCCTCTAGTCAACTATATCGATCCTTTCAATTGGTATCAGAGCCTCGTCTCTTTATTAAGGACTTTACCGTCCGAAGAGTATGGTTGACATCGTAGACGGTGTGGAGGAGCACTCCGGTGTGAATCCGGTCTCGTCTATGGGAGATGGGGGAACCGCGGTCTCTCATGAGGAATTTAATGTGGCATTGGACACATTGAAAACCTCCATGACTACCGAGGTTGAAAGCATGTTTAATAAATTCTTAGAAGGGCTTAAACTTTCCGCCGCACCGTTGAAAGTGGGTGATCCCGCCAATAAGGTGACGGATGCTACCTCCGACAAAGGGGAAGCTACTAGCGAGAAAGCTCCTTCTTCTAGTGGTAAAAATGGCACCGGCATCTTTGCCCATGTGGAACCTCCACTTGTCTATGGTGGACCGCTCCCTTCCACTCATTTGAATCATGCTGGCCCGACCCCTAAGATTGAGAAGAATGTAGATTTTGATTCTTGGGTCTATCGTTTTAAGCGTCATTTAAATCATGTGAACACTAACCTTTGGAGAATCATTATAGAAGGTTTCTATCCACATGACCGAAGTAACTTCACTCCTAGAGAAGTTGTGGATCATCAATTCAATGAGAATGCTCTCTTCATCATCCAAGAAGCAATCCCACCCGAAGATCTTCCTCATCTCCGGCCCTACACCATGGCCAAAGATGCTTGGCTCCAAGTTGTTTCCCTCTATCGGGGAAGCGCAAGCATTCAACGCTCCAACTATGAAGTGGTGCAAGATGAAGCCGACGAGTTTGCAATGAAAGAAGATGAAGAACCTCGTGAGCTTTTTCGGAGAGTAACCAAACTCGCGGTCTCTCTCCGAGATCATGGAAGTAAGGACACGGATGACAATTGGATCAAGCGCAAATTCCTCAAGGCAATGATGCCCTACCACAAAGCCATGTCCTCCGTCATTTGTCAAAGGCCGGACTTCCACACCTTGTCCTCAAGTGAAGTGTTGGATGAGTTCGTTGCCATGAGCATCTTGGACAAGACCGCCGACAATGCGGTTCTTCGCTCTCAAAGAGTAAAGAAGCCCAACCTTGCTCTAAAGGCCAAGGTTAGTATGGAGGAAGAGGATGAAGAGGAAGAAGAAGAGAGCAACCTCGAAGATACGAAGTATGCCTATCATGAACACATGGCTCTTGATTCAAGGCAATTTTGGAGCAAGAAGAACACAAGGCCAAACTTCAACAAGAACAATTCAAGTGGCGCAAAGGGTAAGCAACGAGTGAGGACTTGCTTAAATTGTGGCAATGTGAGCCACTTTGTTGCGGAGTGCCCTTACGAGAAGAGGGAAGACAATGGTGGCAAGCTCATTCGAAAGGACAAGGCCAAGTCGTTCCCCAACAAGAGCAACTTCACCAAGAAGACTCCTCCCAAGGCATTGGTGGTACAAGAAGAGTACAATGAGGATGATGACGATGATAAAGATGGTGAGTCGGTTGCCATGGCCTCCGTTGCCATTGCGATGACTCCGCGGATGTCTCTCTTCGACTCACCCAATGAGAACATCACCGCCAAGTGCCTCATGGCTAAAGCCACCAACAAGGTAACCCCCAACATCAAAACTACCATCATTAATCATCCTTCTTCGACGGATAGCATTGATGAACATGAGGAGACAAATGTGGAGGAAAATGAGTTTGAGACCTTTATGGGTAAACTCAAGGGTAAATCCAAGAAGCACTTCGTTGCTCTCTTGGAACAACTTGGTGAAGCCAATGACATGATCGAGGCTCACGAAGATACCATCTCTAAGATGGAGGGGCATAGTCGTGACTATGCCGATGAGATTTCGGATCTTTCCAATGCTCTTGACGAAGAGCGTGGTCTTCGTTTGGCTCTTGAGGAGTCATACAACGATGATCATGCTAAGTTAAAGAAAGATCTTGATCATGCTCTTGTTGTGTCTCATGTGCTAAACTCCGAGAAGGCAAAGCTTGGGGTTGATCTTGCTAGACTCAAAGAGGAGTTTGACATTCTCGACAAGGCTCACAAAGTCTTGAAGGGTGTTCATGCTAGCCTCAAGGAGTCTCATGATCAACTCCAAGTGAAGCTAACTAAGGAGAAAGCAACCTTTCCTCATATGGTGTTAATTGATAATGCAAATGCTACTAACCCTTGTTGTGAGCATGTGCATCTTGTTGAGGAGAATGCTAAGTTGAAGGAGCATCTTGAGAAAGGCCTTGTGTCATGCATACAAGGTGAGAAGAACCTCAACGACCTTTTGAGCAATCAAAAGGAAGTTGTGGCCAAGGAGGGGATTGGGTTCGCACCCAAGCCCAAGAACAAGAAGAAGAATGACAAGACCAAACGACCTCCTCCTCTCAAGCAAACTTTTGTGAAGGAGGGAGAGGGTGCTTCCAAGGAGAAGAAGAACAATGCGAAGGGTGGCGGTGTCAAGAAGGGCAATGCCACCCCTTCCAACAAAGCCGACGACTTTAATCCTTCTTATGTGCTATGCCGTGCTAGTGATGGGCATGTTTATGCCAAATTTGTTGGTTCTCCTCATGAGTATATTGAATGGTCTATTTGGGTTCCTAAGACCCTTGTTACTAACATCAAAGGACCCATTACAAAATGGGTACCTAAAACCAAGCATTGATCTGTTGTAGGTGTTTGCTTTCGGTGGGGGATCATGGTTTGTCGATAGTGGAGCTACAAATCATATGACCGGAAGCAAGGACTTGGTGGTGGACGTGCACAAGATTCCATCTATGCCCACCAATGTCGAGTGGGGTGATGCCTCGTCTTCTAAGGTATTGGGACTCGGCAAAGTAGTCATTTCTCATGATCTCACGATCGAGAAAGTCATGCTTGTTGAGTCCCTTGCATACAATTTACTTTCCGTTCGTCAACTTGCAATCATGGGTTTTGCCACCTTCTTTGATATTGATACCGTGGCCCTCTTGTGGAGCAAGACTCTTAAAGTAGCCTTTGTTGGGCATGTCGAGAATGGTCTCTATGTGATTAACTTTTCGGAGCGACCCACTAAGACCGCGACATGCCTAATGGCTAAAGTTGACGTAGTATGGCTTTGGCATCGCCGTTTAGCCCATGTCAATATGAGATCTTTGCAAAGTCTTCTCAAGGGGGACCATGTCCGTGGACTAACGAACGTTAGTTTTGCTAAAGATCGTGCTTGCAGTGCTTGTATCGAAGGAAAGCTTCATGAGAAGGCTCACTCTCCCACGACTCTCATTTACTCGAAGAGGCCTTTGGAGCTCCTTCATTTGGATCTCTTTGGGCCTCCATCCTTTGATAGTCTTGGGGGTAGAAAATATTGCTTGGTGATTGTGGATGACTATTCAAGATACACTTGGGTGTATTTCTTCAAGAGGAAGAGTGAGACCCAACAAACCGTCATTGACTTTACAAATGAAGCCCAACGTCAACACAATGCAAAGATCGTGACAATAAGAAGTGACAACGGCACCGAGTTCAAGAACTACACCTTGGATGAGTTTCTTAGTGATGAGGGGATCAAGCATCAATATTCCGCACCTTACACCCCTCAACAAAACGGTGTTGCGGAGAGGAAGAACCGGACGTTGATGGATGCCGCAAGGACCATGATGGCGGAGTTCAAGTCTCCATACAACTTTTGGGCCGAAGCCATCAACACCGCGTGTCATGCATCCAATCGGCTCTATCTCCGCAAGGGCTTGAACAAGACTCCATATGAGATACTCACCGGTAACAAGCCCAACCTCAAGTACTTTCGGGTGTTCGGGTGTAAGTGTTTCATTCTCAAGAAAGGTGTTCAGTTGTCTAAATTTGAGGCTAGAGCTTATGAGGGCATATTTGTTGGTTATGCTACAAACTCTCATGCTTACCGTGTCCTCAATAAATCCAGGGACTTATTGAGGAGACGTGTAACGTGGAGTTTGATGAGAATAACGGCTCCCAAGTGGAGCAAAGTGGCACTTGTGATGTAGGTGATGAAATTCCTCCTCAAGCCATAAGAAGAATGGGTGTTGGTTTTATCCTACCCATTGAGGAACCCCTTGTGGCCGAAGGAGAAGGACAATGCTCCACTCAAGTGGAGCCATCACCAACCCAAGGCCCACACGCTTTCGAAGAACAAAGTGAATGCCCTCAACCTCATGAACAAGACCAAGGGCAAGATCATCCTCAAGACGGTGGTGACACACCAAGTGAGGCCCAAGGTCAAGTTCTCTCCTCCGAGCAAGTTCAAGATTAAGAACAAGCTCAAGACGGCACTCAAGATGATCAAGTGACCGCTCCTCAACTCACCACTGAGGAGGAATTGGAGCGTCGTGCCGCCAAGATTGCTTCCAAGCTCTCCACCAAGGGTCATCTCATGAAGAATGTGCTTGGAAGCATTCAAAAGGGGGTAAACACTCGTAGACAATTGGCAAACTATTGTGAACATCACGCGTTTGTCTCTTGTGTGGAACCCCAAAAGGTATATGAAGCACTCGAAGATCTGGATTGGCTCAATGCCATGCATGAAGAACTCAACAACTTTGAGTACAACAAGGTGTGGAGATTAGTGCCAAGGCCAACGGGGAACCACAATGTCATTGGAACCAAGTGGATATTCAAGAACAAGCAAGATGCTCATGGGACCATCATCCGCAACAAGGCATGATTGGTGGCACAAGGCTACTCCCAAGTCGAGGGTATCGACTACGGTGAAACCTTTGCTCCCGTTGCTCGCCTTGAATCTATTCGTTTGTTGATTGCTTATGCTTCTCATCACAACTTTAAGTTGCAACAAATGGATGTGAAGAGTGATTTTCTTAATGGTCCTATTAATGAGTTGGTTTATGTCAAGCAAGCCCCCGGGTTCGAGGATCCCTACTTTCCCGATCATGTGTATCAACTCGATAAGGCACTCTATGGCCTTAAGCAAGCCCCACGTGCGTGGTATTACCATCTTACCGAGTTGTTACAAGATCGTGGGTTTGAAGTTGGGCTAATCGACCCCACTCTTTTTACTAAGAAGGTCAAAGGGGAGTTGTTTGTGTGCCAACTATATGTTGATGACATTATCTTTGGTTCCCCTAACAAAGCTTTCAATGAGGAATTTGCCGCACTCATGACCTCAAAGTTCAAGATGTCTTCCATGGGAGAGTTGAAGTTCTTTCTCGGTTTTGAAGTAAAGCAAAGAAGAGAAGGAACCTTCATCAACCAAGCCAAATACACTCAAGACATGCTCAAGAGATTCGAGCTAAGTGATGTCAAGCCAGCGTCCACTCCAATGCCCACCAAGTGCCAACTTGACATCGATCCCAATGGTAAAGCGGTGGATCAAAAGGTATATCACTCCATGATTGGTTCCTTACTTTATCTTTGTGCATCTAGACCGGATATCATGTTGAGTGTGGGAATTTGTGCATGTTTTCAAGCCGCACCTAAGGAAAGCCACTTTGTGGCGGTCAAGCGAATCTTTCGATATTTGGCTCATACCCCAAACTTTGGCTTATGGTACCCAAGAGGATCAAACTTCAAGCTTGTAGGGTATTCAGACTCCGATTGGGCGGGAGACAAAGTGGATAGGAAGTCCACTTCCGAGGGTGCCAATTCCTTGGTTGCTCTTTGGTAAGTTGGTCTTCTAAAAAGCAAAGTTGTGTGTCTCTCTCGTCCACCGAAGCGGAGTATGTGGCGGCTGGCAGTTGTTGTGCACAACTCTTATGGATGAGGCAAACTTTAAAGGATTACGGTGTCATTTGTGACAAAGTGCCTCTTTGGTGTGACAATGAAAGTGCCATCAAGATTTCTCTCAACCCGGTGCAACACTTCAAGACGAAGCATATTGAGATTCGGTATCACTTCATACGGGATCATATTAGGCGAGGGGAGATCGAGCTCAGCTATGTCAACACTCATGATAACCTTGCAGATATTTTCACGAAGCCGTTGGATGAACCAAGATTTCGCGAGTTAAGGCATGAGCTAAATATCATTGATTCGAGCAATGTTGCTTGAACACTTGCACTCCCCACCATACTCAACTTGTTATCTTGTTTAGGTGTAGGCATGGACATAGGGGGAGTGTTGTTCTCTTAATGAATTCTCCCTCCCCTTATTATGCATAAATTGATCAACTCTTTCACATTAGCCATTTTTGATGGTACTTGTGCTTCAAAGACGAGTTTTGGTCATGGGCCCAAGGATAATCTTGAAGAGGTGTGTGTTTCTTGTCCTCTCGCTGGTGTTTTTGTTGCTTTGTGTTTGCTCTCTCTTCTTGCCGCTTGTTTTCCCTTTCTTTTTGAGCTAAGCCTTTTGTGTCTAGTCTTTGGGGTCTTGGCTGGGCGGTACTACCGCTGGTGGTGCACGGTACTACCACTTATGTTGACAAGCGGTACTACCGCCCACCCGAGCGGTACTACCGCTAGGGGGCGGGACCAGGGGGTTATGTCGGGGCAGGGGGAGGTTTCTCCTCCCCCATACCCATTCGCACCGCCCCCTCGTCCCTCTTCCTCTCTCCAGCATCGCCTCGCCCCGGGAGGGCTCCGGCAGGCCGCCGTTTTCGGGCCATCCCTCTCCATTCCCTTTGGTGGAGTTGGTCCCCACCTCGTCCTCTTGCCATGGATGCCGGTATTGCCCTCGTTCCTTCTCTCTTTTTGTCTAGTTCTCAAATCTAGTGTTTTGGGGCAATAGTGGTTGCATCTCTCGATTTTTGGCTAAATCTCGGCTTGAGTAGTTTGGAGAAGGCGTCTAGACTGTGTGGATTAAGTTTTGGTAGGAGTATTTTTGAATTTGGCAGTCCGGTAGTGCCGGATCTGGCCATGGCAGTAGGAACTGCCGGTTCCCATTCCTGAGCGGTACTACCGCTCCCGCTGGAGCGGTACTACCGCTTGCGCGGTACTACCGCTGCCTGCCAGATTCCATCATTTTTCTACCACTATTTTGATCCATGTTGTTGTGTTTGGAAGCTTACGCTCTTTCTTTCGTGTTGGTTCTTCTGTTCGTGTGTTTGGTTCCAGGTGATGAACATCCTGAGCAGCAAGTCCACCGTGTCAACCCCGGACGTGCAACTTCAAAGCGCTACCGCACCTCAGAGTCAGTAGGTGCCTCCTCAAGTGCGGCACCTCCGCCTCAGCTCCAGAAGAAACCTGCCAACATGCCGAAGCCAAGGGGCAAGACTGTGACTGAGTTGTCTGCCAAGGAGTTCTGGGAAAGGCGTCGCCGCAACCCCTATGCGGAAGACCAAGAACCCAATTTGGTCAACCGCCCGTTCTGGAACCGCTTTCAGTTTGCCATCTACTTTGATGTGATCAAGGCCAAGAAGAATCTCTATGTTGATGTTCGCTCCATCGACACGGATGCCATGGAAAAGGATCCTGAATACTTTGGTGAAGCTCTTCAGATGTGTGCTCAGCTAAACATTCTCAGAATCATGCAGTTCAACAAGGACTTTGATGCAGATTTGGTGGCTCAATTCTATGCCACTGTCCATCTTGGCACTGATGAAGAAAGGACTCTGATCTGGATGACAAATGGCAAGTTACTGTCTGTCAAGTGGAAGGCCTTCATGGAGTTACTTGAGGTGGAAGATCGCGGGCTTGAGACTGCTGTCGGCTTTCGCCCTCACCGCAACGTCAACTCCACTCACAAGCAAGCCCTCTGGCCCTACTACACTGTGAAGGTTCACCCTGTGACTAAGAAGGAAACCTATGAGTTGTCTACCTACCTGGACATCCTTCATCGTGTCTTTCGAGAGACCCTCTTTCCTCGCATCGGGAATCTGGATATGGTCCACTCCTATCTCGTGGATATGCATCTCTTCTGCCAGCATGAGAAGGAAGCAAACACTGGCGAGTCCCTGGACATTTCTCATGTTATGTGGTCTGAACTTCTCACTGCCGTTTCTGAGCGCAAGTGCCCGATCTATGGTCCGTTCATCATGCTGCTCATTGAGAAGGCCTGGGCACGTGTCTATCCCCAGGTGATGCTGGAAACTGGAGAATTGGTTTCTCATGAGATCAAGCGTCTAAGGAAGAAGGACAGTTGGGGCACCCCAGCCCCTAAATTCGGGAGTCCATCTACTGCTACTGACATGGAGACCGAGGATGGGGCTGAGGCCGATGATGACGATGAGGATTATGAGCCTTCTGGGATAGAGCCCTCTTGGGCAAAGAAGATCAAGCGCAAGATGAAGAAGCTCTTCTGCATGGAGTCTCGTGGTCAGTACATGTCTCATGTGGCTGAGAAGAAGGCCAGGGGGTGTCACAAGGAGCTCATGCATCAGCTGGGTGCGACCGTTGTCAGTGGGTCTGAGGGCCAGATCACTGAGGAAGAGGAGTGGATTCAGCAGCATTGTCTGTGGACCGATTCCGACACCGAGCAGTTTCCGACTGAGGATGGCAGTGCAGATGACCCTGCCAGGATGTGATGAGAGAGCTCCTCAGTTTGCCTTCACCTAGAGCCGTAGCGTCGCTCTTTGCCCTTTTGGTGTCTTGAAGCCAAAGGGGGAGAGAGCTTAGGGATTTGTTGGGATTTGTGCTTTATGGTGTGCTTTATGGTGTCGTCATTTTCTTTGTTGTGTCGTTGTGTTTTCTCGCCATTTGCCTTGTTTGGTTGTGTGCTAGTGAGACCTAAGTTCCAGATATATGGTGTAAGACATATGCTACCTTATCTTTATCTATGTCTTTCTAGTACTTTGGTATCTCTTGAGTTGCTTGTCTATCCTGTTATATTACCTGCTCTCATGTATCCTATGCTTAGGTTGTTGGACTATAAAATATAGGGGGGGTGTTGATCCTAATGTGTGTGTCCTACATTCCAAAGGCACTACTAACTAGGTGCACGCATTCGGGGGAGCCCGTCTATATTTTGTAGTTCTAAGTATCTTTACTTTCATGATATATCCTTGTGCAAATCCCTGGTTGTCATCAATCCACCAAAAAGGGGGAGATTGTTAAGGCATATCTCTCTAGATGTAGTTTTGGTGATTGATGACAACATGTTTGCGGACTAATCGTGTGCTTTGAGCATTTCAGAGATTCATCATTTGGCATGAGACGATTTCTTTCCCCTCGGAGTGTCATTCAAGACAGTGTAGCTCTTTCGCTTCTTTTCTGGTGAACTAGTTTCGTAGGAGTCACCGTACTATCAAGAGGGGGTCCGTTTCAGTAAGGCTAGGGTGGAATCAACACGTACACATCCTCTTTGCACCCTCTGAGCCTTTCCGCTTCATTGGAGGTCTCTTTCCCCCTTCTTTGGGCCGAGTCTGGTCCCAGCGATAGTACCGCGGTACCCAGCGGTAGTACCGCTTAGGGGTCACAGGCGGCAGTACTGCTCCACAGCGGTAGTACCGCCGGTGGGTCCTCAGTAGTAATACTGCTGCGGTACCAGGTCCCTACCGCGTCGACTCGAGGGGTCATTTTTCGTGTCGGATTGTGTGGTACTTTGTAGCGGCAGTAGAGCGGCAGTGCCGCTCATGAGCGGTAGTACCGCCCTACCACCGCGGCAGTACCGCTCGGGTCCGTATCTCTCCTGCCCTCCGAACTCCGCGGTAGTACTGCCCAGGGGAGCGGTAGTACCGCTGCCTCCTGCGGTAGTACCACTCCTGCGGGGCTGTTTTAGGGGGTAACGGTTGGATTGTTCCCCCCACTATATAAGGAGGTCTTCTTCCCCAAAGTTGACCTACCTCTTCCCCCAAAAGCTCCATTGTTGCTCCAAGCTCCATTTTCGCCCGATCTCTCTCCCTAGCCAATCAAACTTGTTGATTTGCTCAGGATTGGTTGAGAAGGCCCCGATCTACACTTCCACCAAGAGAAATTTGATTCCCCCCACTTATCCCTAGCGGATCTTGTTACTCTTGGGTGTTTGAGCACCCTAGACGGTTGAGGTCACCGCGGAGCCATAGTCCATTGTGGTGAAGCTTTGTGGTGTCATTGGGAGCCTCCAATTAAGTTGTGGAGATTGCCCCAACCTTGTTTGTAAGGGTCCGCTCGCCGCCTTCAAGGGCACCAATAGTGGAATCACAGCATCTCGCATTGTGTGAGGGCGTGAGGAGAATACGGTGGCCCTAGTGGCTTCTTGGGGAGCATTGTGCCTCCACACCGCTCCAACGGAGACGTACTTCCCCTCAAAAGGAAGGAACTTCGGTAACACATCCTCGTCTTCACCGGCTCCACTCTTGGTTATCTCGTCCCTTTACTTTCGCAAGCTTACTTGTGTTAAATCCCTTGCTTGCTTGTGTGCTTGTTGTCATTGCATCATATAGGTTGCTCACTTAGTTGCATATCTAGACAACCTACTTTGATGCAAAGTTTAAATTGGTAAAGAAAAGCTAAAAATTGTTAGTTGCCTATTCACCCCCCCTCTAGTCAACTATATCGATCCTTTCAACATGCACCTAGTGATAATGTTAATAATGATGTTCATGTTGATGCTCAACCTAGTGATGATAATGATGTAGAGATTGAACCTGCTGTTGATCCTTATAACCCAGAACCAAAGAATCAATGTTATGATAAGAGAGATTTCGTTGCTAGGAAACATGGTAAAGAAAGAGAACCATGGGTTCAGAAACCCATGCCCTTTTGTGACGCCCCCGATTCAATCGTACACTAATCATACACGCAAACGTGTACGATCAAGATCAGGGACTCATGGGAAGATATCACAACACAACTCTAAAAATAAAATAAGTCATACAAGCATCATAATACAAGCCAGGGGCCTCGAGGGCTCGAATACAAGTGCTCGATCATAGAAGAGTCAGCGGAAGCAACAATATCTGAGTACAGACATAAGTTAAACAAGTTTGCCTTAAGAAGGCCAGCACAAACGGGGATACAGATCGAAAGAGGCGCAGGCCTCCTGCCTGGGATTCTCCTAAACTACTCCTGGTCATCGTCAGCGGCCTGCACGTAGTAGTAGGCACCTCCGGTGTAGTAGGAGTCGTTGTCGACGGTGGCATCTGGCTCCTGGGCTCCAGCATCTGGTTGCGACAACCAGGTAGAAGGGAAGGGGGAAAAGAGGGAGAAAAGCAACCGTGAGTACTCATCCAAAGTACTCGCAAGCAAGGATCTACACTACATATGCATGGGTATATGTGTAAAAAGGCAATATCGGTGGACTGAACTGGAGAATGCCAGAATAAGAGGGGGATAGCTAATCCTACCAAGGACTACGCTTCTGGCAGCCTCCATCTTGCAGCATGTAGAAGAGATTAGATGGTAAGTTCACCAAGTATCATCGTATAGCATAGTCCTACCCGGCGATCCTCTCCTCGTTGCCCTGTTAGAGAGCGGTCACCGGGTTATATCTGGCACTAGGAAGGGTGTGTTTTATTAAGTATCCGGTTCTAGTTGCCATAAGGTCAAGGTACAACTCCGGGTCGCCTGTTACCGTGGACACGGCTATTCGAATAGATCAACTTCCCTGCAGGGGTGCACCACATTACCCGACAAGCTCGTGTTGGGGAACGTAGTAATTTCAAAAAATTTCCTACGCACACGCAAGATCATGGTGATGCATAGCAACGAGAGGGGAGAGTGTTGTCCACGTACCCTCGTAGACCGAAAGCGGAAGCGTTATCACAATGCGGTTGATGTAGTCGTACGTCTTCACGATCCGACCGATCAAGTACCGAACGCACGGCACCTCCGAGTTCAGCACACGTTCAGCTCGATGACGTCCCTCGAACTCCGATCCAGCCGAGTGTTGAGGGAGAGTTTCGTCAGCACGACAGCGTGGTGACGATGATGATGTTCTACCGACGCAGGGCTTCGCCTAAGCTCCGCAACGATATTATCGAGGTGTAATATGGTGGAGGGGGGCACCGCACACGGCTAAAATATCGTATATCAATTGTGTGTTCAGAGGTGCCCCCCTGCCCCCGTATATAAAGGAGCAAGGGGGGAGGCCGGCTGCCCTTGGGGCGCGCCAAGGAGAGGGGGGGGGAGTCCTCCTCCTAGTAGGAGTAGGACTCCCCTTTCCTAGTCCAACTAGGAAGAGAGAAGAGGGAAGGAAAGAGAGGGAGAGGGAGAGGGAAAGAGGGGCCGCGCCCCCTCCCCTAGTCCAATTCGGACTCCTCATGGGAGGGGGCGCGCCACCTCCTGGCTGCTGCCCTCTCTCCCCTCAGGCCCACTAAGGCCCAATACTTCCCCGGGGGGTTCCGGTAACCCCTCCGGCACTCCGGTTTTATCCGAAACTTCTCCGGAACACTTCCGGTGTCAGAATATAGTCGTCCAATATATCAATCTTTATGTCTCGACCATTTAGAGACTCCTCGTCATGTCCGTGATCACATCCGGGACTCCGAACAATCTTCGGTACAGCAAAACATATAAACTCATAATATAACTGTCATCGTAACGTTAAGCGTGCGGACCCTACGGGTTGGAGAACTATGTAGACATGACCGAGACACCTCTCCGGTCAATAACCAATAGCGGAACCTGGATGCTCATATTGGTTCCCACATATTCTACGAAGATCTTTATCGGTCAGACCGCATAACAACATACGTTGTTCCCTTTGTCATCGGTATGTTACTTCCCCGAGATTCGATCGTCGGTATCTCGATACCTAGTTCAATCTCGTTACCGGAAAGTCTCTTTACTCGTTCCGTAATACATCATCCCGCAACTAACTCATTAGTCACAATGCTTGCAAGGCTTATAGTGATGTGTATTACTGAGTGGGCCCAGAGATACCTCTCTGACAATCGGAGTGACAATCCTAATCTCGAAATACGCCAACGCAACAAGTACCTTTGGAGACACCAGTAGAGCACCTTTATAATCACCCATTTACGTTGTGGCGTTTGGTAGCACACAAAGTGTTCCTCCGGTAAACAGGAGTTGCATAATCTCATAGTCATAGGAACATGTATAAGTCATGAAGAAAGCAATAGCAACATACGAAACGATCGAGTGCTAAGCTAACGGAATGGGTCAAGTCAATCACGTCATTCTCCTAATGAGGTGGTCCCGTTAATCAAATGACAACTCATGTCTATGGAGAGGAAACACAACCATGTTTGATCAACGAGCTAGTCAAGTAGAGGCATACCAGTGACACTCTGTTTGTCTATGTATTCACACATGTATTATGTTTCCGATTAATACAATTCTAGCATGAATAATAAACATTTATCATGATATAAGAAAATAAATAATAACTTCATTATTGCCTCTAGGGCATATTTCCTTCAGTCTCCCACTTGCACTAGAGTTAATAATCTAGTTCACATCGCCATGTGATTTAACATCAATAGTTCACATCACCATGTGATTAACACCCATAGTTCACATCGTCATGTGACCAACACCCAAAGGGTTTACTAGAGTCAGTAATCTAGTTCACATCGCTTATGTGATTAACACCCAAAGAGTACTAAGGTGTGATCATGTTTTGCTTGTGAGATAATTTTAGTCAACGGGTCTGTCACATTCAGATCCGTAAGTATTTTGCAAATTTCTATGTCTACAATGCTCTGCACGGAGCTACTCTAGCTAATTGCTCCCTCTTTCAATATGTATCTAGACCGAGACTTAGAGTCATCTAGATTAGTGTTAAAACTTGCATCGACGTAACCCTTTACGACGAACCTTTTGTCACTTCCATAATCGAGAAAGATATCCTTATTCCAGTAAGGATAATTTTGACCGCTGTCCAGTGATCTACTCCTAGATCACTATTGTACTCCCTTGCCAAAATCAGTGTAGGGTATACAATAGATCTGGTACACAGCATGGCATACTTTATAGAACCTATGGCCGAGGCATAGGGAATGACTTTCATTCTTTTTCTATCTTCTGTCGTGGTCGGGCTTTGAGTCTTACTCAATTTCACACCTTGTAACACAGGCAAGAAACTCTTTCTTTGACTCTTCCATTTTGAGCTACTTCAAAATCTTGTTAAGGTATGTACTCATTGAAAAAACTTATCAAGCGTCTTGATCTATCTCTATAGATCTTGATGCTCAATATGTAAGCAGCTTCACCGAGGTCTTTCTTTGAAAAACTCCTTTCAAACACTCCTTTATGCTTTGCAGAATAATTCTACATTATTTTCGATCAACAATATGTCATTCACATATACTTATCAGAAATGCTGTAGTGCTACCACTCACTTTCTTGTAAATACAGGCTTCACCGCAAGTCTGTATAAAACTATATGCTTTGATCAACTTATCAAAGCGTATATTCCAACTCCGAGATGCTTGCACCAGTCCATAGATGGATCGCTGGAGTTTGCATATTTTGTTAGCACCTTTAGGATTGACAAAACCTTCTGGTTGCATCATATACAACTCTTCTTTAATGAATCCATTAAGGAATGCAGTTTTGTTTATCCATTTGCCAGATTTCATAAAATGCGGCAATTGCTAACATGATTCGGACAGACTTAAGCATCGCTGCGAGTGAGAAAATCTCATCGTATTCAACACTTTGAACTTTGTCAAAAACCTTTTCCCGACAAGTCTAGTTTTGTAGATAGTAACACTACTATCAGCGTCCGTCTTCCTCTTGAAGATCCATTTAATCTCAATGGCTCGCCGATCATTGGGCAAGTCAATCAAAGTCCATACTTTGTTCTCATACATGGATCTCATCTCAGATTTCATGGCCTCAAGCCATTTTGCGGAATCTGGGCTCACCATCGCTTCTTCATAGTTCGTAGGTTTGTCTTGGTCTAGTAACATAACCTCTAGAACAGGATTACCGTACCACTCTGGTGCGGATCTTACTCTGGTTGACTTACGAGGTTTAGTAATAACTTGATCTGAAGTTCCATGATCATCATCATTAACTTCCTCACTAATTGGTATAGGCGTCACAGAAACTTGTTTCTGCGATGAACTACTTTCCAATAAGGGAGCAGGTACAATTACCTCATCAAGTTCTACTTTCCTCCCACTCACTTCTTTCGAGAGAAACTCATTCTCTAGAAAGGATCCATACTTAGCAACGAATGTCTTGCCTTCGGATCTGTGATAGAAGGTGTACCCAACTGTCTCCTTTGGGTATCCTATGAAGACACATTTCTCCGATTTGGGTTTGAGCTTATCAGGATGAAACCTTTTCACATAAGCATCGCAACCCCAAACCTTTTAAGAAATGACAACTTTGGTTTCTTTCCAAACCACAGTTCATATGGTGTCGTCTCAAACGGATTTAGATGGTGCCCCTTTTTTTACGTGAATGCAGCTGTCTCTAATGCATAACCCCAAAAACTATAGTGGTAAATCGGTAAGAAACATCATAGATTGCACTATATCCAATAAAGTACGGTTATGACGTTCGGACACACCATTATGCTGTGGTGTTCCAGGTGGCACGAATTTGTGAAACTATTCCACATTGTTTTAATTGAAGACCAAACTCGTAACTCAAATATTTGTCTCCGTGATCAGATCGTAGAAACCTTATTTTCTTGTCACGATGATTTTCCACTTCACTCTGAAATTCTTTGAACCTTTCAAATGTTTGAGACTTTATGTTTCATTAAGTAGATATACCCATATCTGCTCAAATCATCTGTGAAGGTCTGAAAATAATGATACCTGCTACGAGCCTCAATATTCATCGGACCACATACATCTGTATGTATGATTTCCAACAAATCTGTTGCTCTCTCCATAGTTCCGGAGAACGGCGTTTTAGTCATCTTGCCTATGAGGCACGGTTCGCAAGCATCAAGTGATTCCAAAATCCCATCAGTATGGAGTTTCTTCATGCGCTTTACACCAATATGACCTAAACGGCAGTGCCACAAATAAGTTGCACTATCATTATTAACTTTGCATCTTTTGGCTTCATTATTATGAATATGTGTATCACTACGATCGAGATCCAACAAACCATTTTATTGGGTGTATGACCATAGAAGGTTTTATTCATGTAAACAGAACAACAATTATTCTCTAATTTAAATGAATAACCGTATTGCAACAAACATGATCAAATCATATTCATGCTCAACGCAAACACCAAATAACACTTATTTAGTTTCAACACTAATCTCGAAAGTATAGGGAGTGTGCGATGATGATCATATCAATCTTGGAACTACTTCCAACACACATCGTCACCTCGCCTTTTACTAGTCTCTGTTTATTCTGCAACTCCCGTTTTGAGTTACTATTCTTAGCAACTGAACCAGTATCAAATACAGAGGGGTTGTTATAAACACTAGTAAAGTACACATCAATAACATGTATATCCAATATACCTTTTTTCACTTTGCCATCCTTCTTATCCACCAAATAGTTGGGGTAGTTCCGCTTCCAGTGACCAGTCCCTTTGCAGTAGAAGCACTTAGTCTCAGGCTTAGGACCAGACTTAGGCTTCTTCACTTGAGCAGCAACTTGCTTGCCGTTCTTCTTGAAGTTCCCCTTCTTCCCTTTGCCCTTTTCTAGAAACTAGTGGTCTCGTCAACCATCAACACTTGATGTTTTTCTTGATTTCTACCTTCATCGATTTCAGCATCACGAAGAGCTCGGGAATTACTTTCGTCATCCCTTGCATACTATAGTTCATCACGAAGTTCTACTAACTTGGTGATGGTGACTAGAGAATTCTGTCAATCACTATTTTATCTGGAAGATTAACTCCCACTGGATTCAAGCGATTGTAGTACCCAGACAATCTGAGCACATGCTCACTGCTTGAGCTATTCTCCTCCATCTTTTAGCTATAGAACTTGTTGGAGACTTCATATCTCTCAACTCGGGTATTTGCTTGAAATATTAACTTCAACTCCTGGAACATCATATGGTCCATGACGTTCAAAATGTCTTTGAAGTCCCGATTCTAAGCCGTTAAGCATGGTGCACTAAACTATCAAGTAGTCATCATATTGAGCTAGCCAAACGTTCATAACGTCTGCGTCTGCTCCTGCAATAGGTTTGTCACCTAGCGGTGCATCAAGGACATAATTTTTCTATGCAGCAATGAGGATAATCCTCAGATCACGGATCCAATCCGCACCTTTGCTACTAACATCTTTCAACATAATTTTTCTCTAGGAACATATCAAAAATAAACACAGGGAAGCAACAACGCGAGCTATTGATCTACAACATAATTTGCAAAATACTATCAGGACTAAGTCATGATAAATTTAAGTTCAATTAATCATATTACTTAATAACTCCCACTTAGATAGACATCCCTCTAATCCTCTAAGTGATCACGTGATCCATATCAACTAAACCATGTCCGATCATCACGTGAGATGGAGTAGTTTCAATGGTGAACATCACTCTGTTGATCATATCTACTATATGATTAACGCTCGACCTTTCGGTCTCCGTGTTCCGAGGCCATATCTGCATATGCTAGGCTCGTCAAGTTTAACCTGAGTATTCCGCGTGTGCAACTATTTTGCACCCGTTGTATTTGAACGTAGAGCCTATCACACCCGATCATCACGTGGTGTCTCAGCACGAAGAACTTTCATAACGGTGCAAACTCAGGGAGAACACTTTTATCTTGAAATTTTAGTGAGAGATCGTCTTATAATGCTACCGTCAATCAAAGCAAGATAAGATGCATAAAAGATTAACATCACATGCAATCAATATAAGTGATATGATATGGCCATCATCATCTTGTGCTTGTGATCTCCATCTCCGAAGCACCGTCATGATCACCATCGTCACCGGTGCGACACCTTGATCTCCATCGTAGTATCATTGTCGTCTCGCCAACTTATTGCTTTTACGACTATAGCTACCGCTTAGTGATAAAGTAAATCAATTACATGGAGATTGCATTGCATACAATAAAGCGACAACCATATGGCTCCTGCCAGTTGCCGATAACTCGGTTACAAAACATGATCATCTCATACAATAAAATATAGCATCATGTCTTGACCATATCACATCACAACATGCCCTGCAAAAACAAGTTAGACGTCCTATACTTTGTTGTTGCAAGTTTTACGTGGCTGCTACGGGCTTAGCAAGAACCGTTCTTACCTACGCATCAAAACCACAACGATAGTTTGTCAAGTTGGTGCTGTTTTAACCTTCGCAAGGACCGGGCGTAGCCACACTCGGTTCAACTAATGTGAGAGAGACAGACACCCGCCAGTCACCTTTAAGCAATGAGTGCTCGCAACGGTGAAACCAGTCTCGCGTAAGCGTACGCGTAATGTCGGTCCGGGCCGCTTCATCTCACAATACCGCTGAACCAAAGTATGACATGCTGGTAAGCAGTATGACTTATATCGCCCACAACTCACTTGTGTTCTACTCGTGCATAGCATCAACGCATAAAACCAGGCTCGGATGCCACTGTTGGGGAACGTAGTAATTTCAAAAAATTTCCTACGCACACGCAAGATCATGGTGATGCATAGCAACGAAAGGGGAGAGTGTTGTCCACGTACCCTCGTAGACCGAAAACGGAAGCGTTATCACAACGCGGTTGATGTAGTCGTACGTCTTCACGATCCGACCGATCAAGTACCGAACGCATGACACCTCCGAGTTCAGCACATGTTTAGCTCGATGACGTCCCTCGATCTCCGATCTAGCCGAGTGTTGAGGGAGAGTTTCGTCAGCACGACGGCGTGGTGACGATGATGATGTTCTACCGACGCAGGGCTTCGCCTAAGCTCCGCAACGATATTATCAAGGTGTAATATGGTGGAGGGGGGCACCGCACATGGCTAAAATATCGTATATCAATTGTGTGTTCAGAGGTGCCCCCTGCCCCCGTATATAAAGGAGCAAGGGGGGAGGCCGGCTGCCCTTGGGGCGCACCAAGGAGAGGGGGGAGTCCTCCTCCTAGTAGGAGTAGGACTCCCCTTTCCTAGTCCAACTAGGAAGAGAGAAGGGGGAAGGAAAGAGAGGGAGAGGGAGAGGGAAAGAGGGGCCGCACCCCCCTCCCCTAGTCCAATTCGGACTCCTCATTGGAGGGGGCGCGCCACCTCCTGGCTGCTGCCCTCTCTCTCCCCTCAGGCCCACTAAGGCCCAATACTTCCCCGGGGGGTTCCGGTAACCCCTCCGGCACTCCGGTTTTATCCGAAACTTCTTCGGAACACTTCCGGTGTCCGAATATAGTCGTCCAATATATCAATCTTTATGTCTCGACCATTTCGAGACTCCTCGTCATGTCCGTGATCACATCCGGGACTCCGAACAACCTTCGGTACATCAAAACATATAAACTCATAATATAACTGTCATCGTAACGTTAAGCGTGCGGACCCTACGGGTTCGAGAACTATGTAGACATGACCAAGACACCTCTCCGGTCAATAACCAATAGCGGAACTTGGATACGCATATTGGTTCCCACATATTCTACGAAGATCTTTATCGGTCAGACCGCATAACAACATACGTTGTTCCCTTTGTCATCGGTATGTTACTTGCCCGAGATTCGATCGTCGGTATCTCGATACCTAGTTCAATCTCATTACCGGCAAGTCTCTTTACTCATTCCGTAATACATCATCCCGCAACTAACTCATAAGTCACAATGCTTGCAAGGCTTATAGTGATGTGTATTACTGAGTGGGCCCAGAGATACCTCTCCGACAATTGGAGTGACAAATCCTAATCTCGAAATACGCCAACCCAACAAGTACCTTTGGAGACACCTGTAGATCACCTTTATTATCACCCATTTACATTGTGATGTTTGGTAGCACACAAAGTGTTCCTCCGGTAAACGGGAGTTGCATAATCTCATAGTCATAGGAACATGTATAAGTCATGAAGAAAGCAATAACAACATACTAAACGATCGAGTGCTAAGCTAACGGAATGGGTCAAGTCAATCACGTCATTCTCCTAATGAGGTGATCCCGTTAATCAAATGACAACTCATGTCTATGGCTAGGAAACACAACCATCTTTGATCAACGAGCTAGTCAAGTAGAGGCATACTAGTGACACTCTGTTTGTCTATGTATTCACACATGTATTATGTTTCCGGTTAATACAATTCTAGCATGAATAACAAACATTTATCATGATATAAGAAAATAAATAATAACTTTATTATTGCCTCTAGGGCATATTTCCTTCAGCTCGATCCCTCTGGCCGGGCACACTTTCCTGGGTCATGGCCGGCCTCGGGTGATCAACACGTCGCAGCCCCACCTAGGCTCAACAGAGAGGTCAGCACTCCGGTCTAAATCCTATGCGCGCAGGGGTCTGGGCCCATCGCCCATTGCATACCTGCACGTTACATACGCGGCCGGAAGCAGACCTAGCCCCCTTAATACAAGCGCGGGCTTACGGTCCAATGCGGCGCGCGCCGCTCAGTCGTTGACGTCAAAAAGAGCTTCGGCTGATACCACGACGCCGGTTGCCCATATCTTGTCCCACGTGGCGGTTAGTGCGTATAAGGTCAACGACCCAACTCAGATCAAATACCAAGATCTTGTTAATTGTGTTAATATGAAGTAACCGCGAACGCCGACCAGGGCCAGGCCCACCTTTCTCCTAGGTGGTCTCAACCTGCCCTGTTGCTCCACCACAAAGTAACCGTCGGGGGCCGTCGGGAACCCAGGCCCACCTCTACCGGGATGGAGCCACCTGCCCCTTCAGCCCCCATCTCCGAACAGTATCATAAGTAATGTAACAGTATAAAGTATATAGCATACGCCCGTGATCACCTCCCGAAGTGATCACGGCCCAGTAGTATAGCATGGCAGACGGACAAGAGTGTAGGGCCACTGATGGAACACTAGCATCCTATGCTAAGCATTAGGATAGCAGGTAAGGGTAACAACTGTAGCAACAATGACAGGCTATGCATCAGAATAGGACTAACGGAAAGCAGTAACATGCTACACTACTCTAATGCAAGCAGTATAGAGAAGAATAGGCGATATCTGGTGATCAAGGGGGGCTTGCCTGGTTGTTCTGGCAAGCAGGAGGGGTCGTCTTCGATGTAGTCGAACACACGAACATCGGCAGCGGTCTCGAAGTCTACCGGAAAGAAGTAACGGAGGGGGAACACAATAAATAACAGAGCAATCAAATGTAACACAAAGCAAGACGTGGCAATACGTTGTGCTAGGGGTGACCTAACGCAGGGATAGGTGATACCGGCGAAAGGGGAAACATCCGGGAAAGTATTCCCGGTGTTTCGCGTTTTCGGATAGATGAACCGGAGGGGGAAAGTTGCGTGTTTGCTCTGCTAGAGATGTGTGACGGACGAACGGGCTACGTACCTGGATTCATCTCGTCATTCTGAGCAACTTTCATGTAAAAAGTTTTTCCATCCGAACTACAGTTTATTTTCTATTGATTTTTAAAGTTTTAAATTATTTTCTGAATTTATTTATCTATTTAATTCTAACATTATCCAGAATAGTGTATGCTGATGTCGTTATCATGCGATGCTGAGGTCATCAGTCAACAGTACGGTTGACTAGGTCAAACTGACGTGCGGGACCCACCTGTCATACTCTAAGATTAACTAAACAGGTTAATTAGTTTAATTAGTGATTAGGTTAATCTAATCAGGATTAATTAAGTAAATTAATTCTTGATTAATATTATTATTAATTCTTTTTTAATAATTGTTCTAGGGGCGTGGGCCCCATTGCCATTGGCCCAAGGGCCAAACGGGCGTTGGGCAGCGGTTACGGGCACGGGCGGGGCGTGCGCCCACCTCCAGGCCCGAGACCACCAAGGGGGGCTGCCGGCCATAGCGGCAGCTGGAGCAACCCGACAAGGGGGCGACATGGCGGGGTTCGGCCCCGGCGGGAAGCGGCTCGGCGTGGGGAAGTCGGCGCGGCGGCCGGCTGCGGGGAGGGGGTTGCGGTGGAGGCGACGGCGGGGCGAGCTGGGCGCTGCAGCGGGGCGTGGCGCGACGGTGCATAGGCGGCGTGGGTCAGGCGGCACGGGCGAAGACGGGGCGCAACAACGGCGGCGAGCGGCTACGCTAGGCGAGGACGTGGCCGGAGCGATGCGCTGCCCGCAGCGAAGAGGCGAGCAGGGGCCGCGGCAGGGGAGCCCAGTGGCGCAGTGGCGCGGGGCGTGCGACGGATGACGCCACTGAGGGCGGGCGGCGCGAGCTATGGCGCGGGCGTGCGAGTGCGATGAGCGGCCGGAGTGGGCGGGCACGGCGTCGGTCGCGCGGACGAGCGCATGGTCGAGGGGCGACGGCGTGTGAGCGGGAGAAGTAGCGAGCGGGGCTTGGCCTGAGCAACGGCGCAGTTGGGCGTGGCGGACGAGGCCGTGGCGCACGGGGAAGAGGGAGGAGTAGGAGGGCGCGGCCCTCACCGGCGTTAGAGAGCAGAGGGGGCGGCGAGGCTCGATGAGGTCTGACGGTGAGGAGGACGGGGACGGGTCGGCGACGGCAGCATGGTCGACGACAGGGACGAGGTCGAGGCGGCGAGGTCTCCGAGCGGCAGTGGCGCGGTGCACGGTGACAGCGCCGATGTCCAGGGGCGGCGGGGCATTGGCGTCGCGAGGGGGGTTCGTTTCCCCGATCCAGATCTAGACCGGGGAGGAGGAGGCGAACGTGGTGGGGGAAAGTGGTGCGGTTAGGTTAGGGTTTGGGCTAGCGGGGGGTTATGGGGGGAATGGGTGGCCGGTTGGGCCTGGCCTGGTGTCCAGCTGGGCCACGGCCCAGCAGGGGTGCTTTTTAGTCTTTGATTATTTTCTATTTTGACCTTTTCTTTTTTTACTTATTTTACTTTACTGTTTTATTTTAGTTTCTCATTTATATTATTTTTATAATTTATAAAGGTAGTCCCTAATTTATCATATGTATTAATGCCACATTCCGAACATTGTAGTTTTGATGTTTGAAAACTTTTGTTGTTTGGCTTGGTTTTGAAATTGAATTTGAATCAGTTTCGAATCAACGCAAGTTTATCAACTGTAATCCAAGGTGACGTGGCATCATTAGTAGAGGGTTACTGTAGCTTAATTATCCGGGCGCCACAATTCTCCTCCACTACAAGAAATCTCGTCCCGAGATTTAAGAGGGGAGTAAGGGGGAAAGTTCTGGTTACGAAATTCTAACGAATCTTCTTGGTCTTGGATGCTCTTCCCAAAGTAGTTGATCCTTTTCATTGATGTCTTTATTTCTCTTCTTCAGGTCATCATGAAGTCAGGACCCTTCTTCACGAACTCCATCATACTTACGAAAGAATAGGGGGGGTATCCCGTAAGAACGGACCTCTACAAGGCTGATTATCTGGTAGACAACATCGGGGAAAGTGGCGGAAAGTAACTCTCGAATTGAAACTTAAGAAAATATCGAGAGCAAAGTAAGAAAGTACCATGAGAAGTTTCAAGCGGGTAGGCAATGGTTCGAAGCCTAAAGCAAAGTGTAAAAGGGGGGTCCAGGGCAACGGGAATAAGTTTTGTGTTTGATACCAGAATAGATCACTAGGCAGGTGGCCCGTGAATTACATACGAAGTCAAGCGCGAGAAATAACTTTGACAACAGGGTGTACAGGAGAGTCAGGTTTCGATCCTGTGGAACTGTGGGTTATGGGCCCACCATATGTGTTAAAAGTAGGAAGGGCGATGACGCCTTGCACGATCATGTAAGCAAGGCATGTCAGAGGATAGCCTATCAGTTATGTCGGCAACTAAATCGGTACCAAGGGCGAGGGACGAAGAGAACCATTTTCCTGCTCGTTGAATGAGGCAGACCAATAGGCAAAGTTCTCGTCCATCGGTGGTTACTGGAATGTCATCAACAATAGTAACAGGGTCTTGCTGACAGAATTGTACATCGAGGTGTTTACATAAGCAGGAGAATATTACTGCTTAGATCATATAGATCACAAGAAAGGTTAAACCAAACAATGGAAAGGAAAATATGGTTATCAGATTACACAGAACAATGGAAAGGAAAATGTGTTTAAACACATATTTCAGGGGTATATCCTTCCTAAGGACAAACAGAGCATGATATCCATGACAGGATATAAATGTTGGGGATCGTTGCAGAAATTAAAAAAATTCTACGCATCACCAAGATCAATCTATGGAGAGACTAGCAACGGGAGAGAGGGGAGTGCATCTTCATACCCTTGAAGATCGCGATGCGGAAGCGTTGCAAGAACGCGCTCGGTGGAGTCGTACATGAAGCGATTCAGATCGCGGTTGATTCCGATCTAAGCGCCGAACGACGGTGCCTCCGCATTCAACACACGTACAACCTGGGGACGTCTCCTCTTTCTTGATCCAACAAGGGGGGAGGAGAAGTTGAGGGAGAGCTCTGGCAGCATGACGGCGTGGTGGCGGTGGAGCTCATGGTTCTCCGGCACAGCTTCGCTAAGCGCTACGGAGGAGGAGAAGGTGTAGGAAGGGGGGAGGGCTGCGCCAGGAGAAGGGGTGCGGTTGCCCTCCCACCCCCCACTATTTATAGGGGAAGGGGAGAGGGGGCCGGCCCCCTAGATCCATCTAGAGGGGGGGCGGCGGCGGCCCCTCGGGGAGGGGGGGCAGCGGCCCCCTTAGTGTTTCCAACTAGGGGGCGCCCGCCCCCGGGGTGGGGGGGGGGCAGCGGCCCCCTAGGGTTTCCAACCCTAGGCGCCTTGGGCCCTTGGGGGGGGGCGCACCAGCCCACTAAGGGGCTGGTTCCCACCCAACTACAGCCCATTAGGTCCTTCGGGGCAGGTGGACCCTCCCGGTGGACCCCCGGAACCCCTTCGGTGGTCCCGGTACAATACCGATAAACCTTGAAACCTTTCCGGTGACTGAAACTGGACTTCCCATATATAAATCTCCACCTACGGACCATTCCGGAACTCCTCATGACGTCCGGGATCTCATCCGGGACTCCAAACAACTTTCGATAACCACATACAATTCCCATTACAACTCTAGCGTCACCGAACCTTAAGTGTGTACACCCTACGTGTTCGGGAACTATGCAGACATGACTGAGACATCTCTCCGGCCAATAACCAACAACGGGATCTGGATACCCAGGTTGGCTCCCACATGTTCCACGATGATCTCATCGGATTAACCACGATGTCAAGGATTCAATCAATCCCGTATACGATTCCCTTTGTCTGCCGGTATAGCACTTGCCCGAGATTCGATCGTCGGTATACCGATACCTTGTTCAATCTCGTTACGGCAAGTGTCTTTACTCGTTCCGTAACACATCATCCCGTGACCAACCCCTTAGTCACATTGAGCTCATTACGATGATGTCTTACCGAGTGGGCCCAGAGATACCTCTCCGTCATACGGAGTGACAAATCCCAGTCTCGATTCGTGCCAACCCAACAGATACTTTCGAGGATACCCGTAGTGTACCTTTATAGCCACCCAGTTACATTGTGACGTTTGGCACACCCAAAGTACCCTTACGGTATCCGGGAGTTGCACAATCTCATGGTCTAAGGAAAAGATACTTGACATTAGAAAAGCATTAGCAGACGAACTACACGATCTTGTGCTATGCTTAGGATTGGGTCTTGTCCATCACATCATTATCCTAATGATGTGATCCCGTTATCAATGACATCCTATGTCCATGGTTAGGAGACCGTAACCATCTATTGATCATCGAGCTAGTCAACTAGAGGCCCACTAGGGACATGTTGTGGTCTATGTATTCACACATGTATTACGATTTCCGGATAACACAATTATAGCATGAACAATAGACAATTATCATGAACAAGGAAATATAATAATAACCATTTTATTATTGCCTCTAGGGCATATTTCCAACAGTCTCCCACTTGCACTAGAGTCAATAACCTAGTTACATTGTGATGAATCTAACACGCATAGAGTTCTGGTGTTGATCATGCTTTGCACGTGGAAGAGGTTTAGTCAACGGATCTGCGACATTCAGGTCCGTATGCACTTTACAAATCTCTATGTCTCCATCTTGAACATTTTCACGAATGGAGTTGAAGCGACGCTTGATATGCCTGGTCTTCTTGTGAAAGCTGGGCTCCTTGGCAAGGGCAATAGCTCTAGTGTTGTCACAGAAGAGAGTCATCGGACCCGACGCATTGGGAATAACTCCTAGGTTGGTAACGAACTCCTTCATCCAGATTGCTTCATGTGTTGCCTCCGAGGCTGCCATGTACTCCGCTTCACATGTAGATCCCGCCACGACGCTTTGCTTGCAACTCCACCAGCTGGCTGCCCCACCATTCAAAATATACACGTATCCGGTTTGTGACTTGGAGTCATCCAGATCTGTGTCGAAACTAGCATCGACGTAACCCTTTACGACAAGATCTTCGTCACCTCCATAAACGAGAAACATATCCTTAGTCCTTTTCAGGTACTTCAGGATATTCTTGACCGCTGTCCAGTGTTCCATGCCGGGATTACTTTGGTACCTTCCTACCAAACTTACGGCAAGGTTTACATCAGGTCTGGTACACAGCATGGCATACATAATAGACCCTATGGCCGAGGCATAGGGGATGACACTCATCTTTTCTCTATCTTTTGCCATGGTCGGGCATTGAGCCGTGCTCAATCTCACACCTTGCAATACAGGCAAGAACCCCTTCTTGGACTGATCCATATTGAACTTCTTCAATATCTTGTCAAGGTACGTGCTTTGTGAAAGACCAATGAGGCGTCTCGATCTATCTCTATAGATCTTGATGCCTAATATGTAAGCAGCTTCTCCAAGGTCCTTCATTGAAAAACACTTATTCAAGTAGGCCTTTATGCTTTCCAAGAGTTCTATATCATTTCCCATCAATAGTATGTCATACACATATAATATGAGAAATGCTACAGAGCTCCCACTCACTTTCTTGTAAACACATGCTTCTCCATAAATCTGCGTAAACCCAAACACTTTGATCATCTCATCAAAACGAATGTTCTAACTCCGAGATGCTTGCACCAGCCCATAGATCGAGTGTTGGAGCTTGCATACCTTGTCAGCATTCTTAGGATCGACAAAACCTTCCAGCTGCATCATATACAATTCTTCCTTAAGGAAACCATTAAGGAATGCCGTTTTGACGTCCATTTGCCATATCTCATAATCATAGAATGCGGCAATTGCTAACATGATTCGGACAGACTTCAGCTTCGCTATGGGTGAGAAGGTCTCATCGTAGTCAACCCCTTGAACTTGTCAATAACCCTTAGCGACAAGCCGAGCCTTATAGATGGTTACATTACCATCCGCGTCTGTCTTCTTCTTAAAGATCCATTTATTTTCTATGGCTCGCCGATCATCGGGCAAGTCAGTCAAAGTCCATACTTCATTTTCATACATGGATCCTATCTTGGATTTCATGGCTTCAAGCCATTTGTCGGAATATGGGTCCACCATCGCTTCTTCATAGTTCGAAGGTTCACCATTGTCTAACAACATGATTTCCAGGACAGGGTTGCCATACCACTCTGGTGCCAAACGTGTCCTTGTGGACCTACGAAGTTCAGTAGCAACTTGATCTGAAGTTTCATGATCATCATCATTAACTTCCTCTCTAGTCGGTGCAGGCACCACAGAAACATTTTCTTGAGCTGCGCTACTCTCCGGTTCAAGAGGCAATACTTCATCAAGTTCTACTTTCCTCCCACTTACTTCTTTCGAGAGAAACTCTTTCTCTAGAAAGGATCCATTCTTGGCAACAAAGATCTTGCCTTCGGATCTGAGGTAGAAGGTATACCCAATAGTTTCCTTAGGGTATCCTATGAAGACGCATTTTTCCGATTTGGGTTCAATCTTTTCAGGTTGAAGTTTCTTGACATAAGCATCGCATCCCCAAACTTTTAGAAATGACAGCTTAGGTTTCTTCCCAAACCACAATTCATACAGTGTCGTCTCAACGGATTTCGACGGAGCCCTATTTAAAGTGAATGCGGCCGTCTCTATAGCATAACCCCAAAATGATAGCGGTAGATCGGTAAGAGACGTCATAGATCGCACCATATCCAATAGAGTGCAATTACGACGTTCGGACACACCATTACGCTGAGGTGTTCCAGGCGGCGTGAGTTGTGAAACAATTCCACATTTCCTTAAGTGCGTGCCAAATTCGTGACTCAAATATTCCCCTCCACCATCTGATTGTAAGAACTTTATTTTCCTGTCACGTTGATTCTCAACCTCACTCTGAAATTCCTTGAACTTTTCAAAGGTCTCAGACTTGTGTTTCATCAAGTAGACATACCCATATCTACTTAAGTAATCAGTGAGGGTGAGGACATAACGATAACCAACATGAGCCTCAACACTCATTGGACCGCACACATCAGCATGTATGATTTCCAATAAGTTGGTTGCTCGCTCCATTGTTCCGGAGAACGGAGTCTTGGTCATTTTGCCTATGAGGCATGGTTCGTATGTGTCAAATGATTCATAATCAAGAGACTCCAAAAGACCATCTACATGGAGTTTCTTCATGCGTTTGACACCAATGTGACCAAGGCGGCAGTGCCACAAGTATGTGGGACTATCATTATCAACCTTACATCTTTTGGCATTCACACTATGAATATGTGTAACATCACGTTCGAGATTAAACAAAAATAAACCATTGACCAGCGAGGCATGACCATAAAACATATCTCTCATATAAATGGAACAACCATTATTCTCGGATTTAAATGAGTAGCCATCTCGCATTAAACGAGATCCAGATACAATGTTCATGCTCAAAGATGGTACTAAATAACAATTATTGAGGTTTAAAACTAATCCCGTAGGTAAATGTAGAGGTAGCGTGTCGACGGCGATCACATCGACCTTGGAACCATTCCCGACGCGCATCGTCACCTCGTCCTTCGCCAGTCTCCACTTATTCCGCAGCTCCTATTTTGACTTACAAATATGAGCAACCGCACCGGTATCAAATACCCATGAGCTACTACGAGCGCTGGTTAGGTACACATCAATAACATGTATATCACATATACCTTTGGTATTGCTGGCCTTCTTATCCGCTAAGTACTTGGGTTAGTTCCACTTCCAGTGACCATTTCCCTTGCAATAAAAGCACTCAGTCTCAGGCTTGGGTCCATGCTTTGGCTTCTTCCCGGCAACTGGCTTAACGGGCGCGGCAACTCCCTTGCCGTCCTTGTCGGTGTCAAAACCGGCGTATCTCGGGTAGGGGGTCCCGAACTGTGCGTCTAAGGCGGATGGTAATAGGAGGCGAGGGACACGATGTTTACCCAGGTTCAGGCCCTCTCGATGGAGGTAATACCCTACTTCCTGCTTGATTGATCTCGATGATATGAGTATTACAAGAGTTGATCTACCACGAGATCGTAGAGGCTAAACCCTAGAAGCTAGCCTATGGTATGATTGTTGTTGTCATACGGACTAAAACCCTGCGGTTTATATAGACACCGAAGGGGGCTAGGGTTACACAGAGTCGGTTACAAGGAAGGAGATCTACATATCTGTATTGCCAAGCTTGCCTTCCACGCCAAGGAGAGTCCCATCCGGACACGGGACGAAGTCTTGAGTCTCGTATCTTCATAGTCCAACAGTCCGGCAGAAGGATATAGTCCGGCTGTCCGAGGACGCCCTAATCCAGGACTCCCTCAGTCCTTCTTGAAGTTCTTCTTACCCTTGCCTTTCTTGAACATAGTGGTTTTATTCACCATCAACACTTGATGTTCCTTTTTGATCTCCACCTCCGCTGATTTCAGCATTGAATATACCTCAGGAATGGTCCTTTCTATCCCCTGCATATTGAAGTTCATCACAAAGCTCTTGTAGCTAGGTGGGAGCGACTGAAGGATTCTGTCAACGACCGCGTCATCCGGGAGATTAACTCCTAGCTGAGATAAGCGGTTGTGCAACCCAGACATTTTGAGTATGTGTTCGCTGACAGAACTATTCTCCTCCATCTTACAACTATAGAACTTGTCGGAGACTTCATATCTCTCGACCCGGGCATGAGCTTGGAAAACCATTTTCAGCTCTTGGAACATCTCATATGCTCCCTGCTGCTCAAAACGCTTTTGGAGCCCCAGTTCTAAGCTGTAATGCATGCCGCACTGAACTAGGGAGTAATCATCACTACACGACTGCCAGGCGTTCATAACGCCTTGAGTTGCTGGGAAAACAGGTGCATCACCTGGCGGTGCTTCAAGGACATATGCTTTCTTGGCAGCTATGAGGATAATCCTCAGGTTACGGACCCAGTCCGTGTAGTTGCTACCATCGTCTTTCAGCTTGGTTTTCTCTAGGAATGCGTTGAAGTTGAGGGCAACATTAGCATGGGCCATTTGATCTACAAGATATATTGCAAAGTTTTAGACTATGTTCATGATAATTAAGTTCATCTAATCAAATTATTTAATGAACTCCCACTCAGATAGACATCCCTCTAGTCATTTAAGTGATACATGATCCGAGTCAACTAGGCCGTGTCCGATCATCACGTGAGACGGACTAGTCATCAACGGTGAATATCTTCATGTTGATCGTATCTTCTATACGACTCATGTTCGACCTTTCGGTCTTCCATGTTCCGAGGCCATGTTTGTACATGCTAGGCTCGTCACGTCAACCTAAGTGTATTGCGTGTGTAAATCTGGCTTACACCCGTTGTATGCGAACGTTAGAACCTACCACACCCGATCATCACGTGGTGCTTCAGAACAACGGACCTTAGCAACGGTGCACAGTTAGGGGGGACATAATTCTTGATATTTTAATGAGGGATCATCTTATTTATGCTACCGTCGTTCTAAGCAAATAAGATGTAAAAAACATGATAAACATCACATGCAATCAAATAGTGACATGATATGGCCAATATCATTTTGCTCCTTTTGATCTCCATCTTCGGAGCGCCATGATCATCATCGTCACCGGCATGACACCATGATCTCCATCATCATGATCTCCATCATCGTGTCTTCATGAAGTTGTCTCGTCAACTATTACTTCTACTACTATGGATAACGGTTTAGCAATAAAGTAAAGTAATTACATGACGTTTATGTTGACACGCAGGTCATAAATAAATTAAGACAACTCCTATGGCTCCTGCCGGTTGTCATTCTCATCGACATGCAAGTCGTGATTCCTATTACAAGAACATGATCAATCTCATACATCACATATATCATTCATCACATCCTTTTGGCAATATCACATCACACGGCATATGCTGCAAAAACAAGTTAGACGTCCTCTAATTGTTGTTGCAAATTTTTACGTGGCTGCTATAGGTTTCTTAGCAAGAACGTTTCTTACCTACGCCAAAACCACAACGTGATATGCCAATTTCTATTTACCCTTCATAAGGACCCTTTTCATCGAATCCGATCTGACTAAAGTGGGAGAGATAGACACCCGCTAGCCACCTTATGCAACTAGTGCATCTCAGTCGGTGGAATCTGTCTCACGTAAGTGTACGTGTAAGGTCGGTCCGGGCCGCTTCATCCGACGATGCCGCCGAATCAAGATAAGACTAGTAACGGCAAGTAAATTGACAAAATCGACGCCCACAACAACTTGTGTTCTACTCGTGCATAGAAACTACGCATAGACCTAGCTCATGATGCCACTGTTGGGGATCGTTGCAGAAATTAAAAAAAATCTACGCATCACCAAGATCAATCTATGGAGAGACTAGCAGCGAGAGAGAGGGGAGTGCATCTTCATACCCTTGAAGATCGCGATGCGGAAGCGTTGCAAGAACGCGGTCGGTGGAGTCGTACACGAAGCGATTCAGATCGCGGTTAATTTCGATCTAAGCGCCGAACGACGGCGCCTCCGCGTTCAACACACGTACAACCCGGGGACGTCTCCTCCTTCTTGATCCAGCAAGGGGGGAGGAGAAGTTGAGGGAGAGCTCCGGCAGCACGACGGCGTGGTAGCGGTGGAGCTCGTGGTTCTCCGGCGGAGCTTCGCTAAGCGCTACGGAGGAGGAGAAGGTGTAGGAAGGGGGAGGGCTGCGCCAGGAGAAGGGGTGCGGTTGCCCTCCCACCCTCCCACTATTTATAGGGGGAAGGGGAGAGGGGGCCGGCCCCCTAGATCCATCTAGAGGGGGGCGGCCCCTGGGGCGGCGGCCTCTCGGGGGGGGGGGGGGGGAGCGGCCCCCTTAGGGTTTCCAACTAGGGGGGCGCCCGCCCCCGGGAGGGGGGCAGCGGCCCCCTAGGGTTTCCAACCCTAGGCGCCTTGGGCCCTTGGGGGGCGCACCAGCCCACTAAGGGGCTGGTTCCCACCCAACTACATCCCATTGGGTCCTTCGGGGCAGGTGGACCCCCGAAACCCCTTCGGTGGTCCCGGTACAATACCGATAAACCCCGAAACCTTTCCGGTGACTGAAACTGGACTTCCCATATATAAATCTTCACCTCCGGACCATTTCGGAACTCCTCGTGACGTCCGGGATCTCATCCAGGACTCCGAACAACTTTCGGTAACCACATACAATTCCCATTACAACTCTACGTCCTTGAAGATCGCGATGCGGAAGCGTTGCAAGAACGCGGTCGGTGGAGTCGTACACGAAGCGATTCAGATCGCGGTTAATTCCGATCTAAGCGCCGAACAACGGCGCCTCCGCGTTCAACACACGTACAGCCCGGGGACGTCTCCTCCTTCTTGATCCAGCAAGGGGGGAGGAGAAGTTGAGGGAGAGCTCCGGCAGCACGACGGCGTGGTGGCGGTGGAGCTCGTGGTTCTTCGGCGGAGCTTCGCTAAGCGCTACGGAGGAGAAGGTGTAGGAAGGGGGAGGGCTGCGCCAGGAGAAGGGGTGCGGTTGCCCTCCCACCCTCCCACTATTTATAGGCGGAAGGGGAAAGGGGGCCGGCCCCCTAGATCCATCTAGAGGGGGGCGGCCCCTGGGGCGGCGGCCTCTCGGGGGGGGGGGGGGGGGGAGCGGCCCCCTTAGGGTTTCCAACTAGGGGGGCGCCCGCCCCCGGGAGGGGGGCAGCGGCCCCCCTAGGGTTTCCAACCCTAGGCGCCTTGGGCCCTTGGGGGGGCGCACCAGCCCACTAAGGGGCTGGTTCCCACCCAACTACAGCCCATTAGGTCCTTCGGGGCAGGTGGACCCCCGAAACCCCTTCGGTGGTCCCGGTACAATACCGATAAACCCCGAAACCTTTCCGGTGACTGAAACTGGACTTCCCATATATAAATCTTCACCTCCGGACCATTTCGGAACTCCTCGTGACGTCCGGGATCTCATCGAGGACTCCGAACAACTTTCGGTAACCACATACAATTCCCATTACAACTCTAGCGTCACCGAACCTTAAGTGTGTAGACCCTACGGGTTCGGGAACTATGCAGACATGACCGAGACATCTCTCCGGCCAATAACCAACAACGGGATCTGGATACCCATGTTGTCTCCCACATGTTCCACGATGATTAGAGTAGTAGTGTTTAGTTTAGAGAAAAAATCAATATAAAAATATAAATTTCTATTAGTGCTGCAAGTCCAGTAGGTTCTTAGTTTGTACTGATTTTTTTATCATGACAGAAATTTAGGACATAATTTGAATTGAGTTCTATGGTTCATAATTTGAAATTTAGGACAGAAATTGAGTTCTAGGGTTCATAATTTTTATTAGGACAATAATTTAGGAAAGAAATATGTAAAGGTTCTAGGTTTCTAGGGTTCATCCATCTATATTTGGTTTTTGAATTGAGTTTGAGAGAGCATGAGATTTGTGTAGATATTCTTGAATTTTCAAACACTAGGAGATGAAAATTTGAAGTGGTCATGTTATATGCAAATTCATCAATAGTGTTGGCTCATGTATATCTAGTGTTGTAGTTGCTCATGTACAAGTTCTTAAGTGGTCCTATTATATGCAACATTGAAGTGGTTCATTTGTGCCCAAGTGGCCTTTTGTTGTTTGCAGGGAATGAAGCCGAGTGGCCTATGTTTTGCAGGAATGTTGATTCATTTCCGTTCCAGCAAATTTCAGGCGCTCGATTTGTCCACTTTGTAGCAAAGGTCATGCCGAATTTTTTCGTGAACTTCGGCATGACTTGTGCTACAAACTAGGACATATCGAGTGCCCAGGATTTGCCGCAACGGGAATGAATCAACATTCCTGCAAAACATAGGCCTTTTTTATGTCATTATTTATTTTATTAGGTCTAGAATTAATTGACTAGATTTAATCGTAGGAAACATGGCTAGCAACGATGAAGGACAGGGTTCTGGTGATTGCAACATCTACGAGGCGGCAGACGCCTATTTGAACCTTCTCGAGGAGCAAGGGTTATTGCAGGGCCCACCTTTCACATCCGAGACTGAGACCGACATCGAGACCGGTGCCGAGACCGGCACCGAGGCCGACATCAGCGCCGAGACTGGCACCGAGACTGGCGAAGCCGGTATAGAATCGAAACCGAAGAGGATACGGCGCCCAAACCAGCTCAACACTACTAGACTGGTGGTCACGGAGGTAGACTCTGGCAATTTTGAGCCAAAAGAGCCTGCGGAAGCACGCGCATTCTACGACAATCAAATAGGCTGCATCCTACGGGCAACCGCCACCATCAACGATGAAATTAAAGAAGATACCAAATATGGAGCACTCCCTCCTAAGGAAGCTGCACCAGGTATTCTTGTTCCCGGGCCGGGATGAAATCAACTATACTCGACCGTGGCAAGACCCGGCAATTAAGAAGATAAACAAACGCGCCATGGGCAAGTTTAGCAGCGCGTTGTCCGCCTAGAAAGTAAGGGTGAAACATCGGCTCATCGTCAAAGAGGAACCCTACCCCGAGATTGTGAAGAATAATCCGACAATTATAGAAGAGCAGTTTGAAATATTCAAGAAGGCTTGGGTTGCCGAAGCTCCAAAGAAAAGTCGGAGTACATGAAGGGGCTTCAAAAGACGAACATGGGGTGCCACCACCTTGGAAGTCGTGGTTACGCGGGGAAGAGGCCCATATGGGCCAAGGAGGACGCGGAACGCGGAAGTCTGGGGATCCCAGACCCCTTGGTGGAGTTCACTGTCCCGCAGGAGCGTGACGTCATCAGGGCCCGATACCGTTGGGACCGAGTCAACAAGTTTTTCGATACAGACGTGGTCACGAAGGAGTTCATCAGACTGCTGGTAATTATTAATTTACCCCCTAATTTTAGCTTCTGGTCAATTCGACTGCACGTTTAGTCACATTTGTAAATGATCCATGTTCCTTTTGCAGAAAAAGCAGCACATGATTGCGGCCGAAAGCGACTCGCTGTCTGAGGCGTTGGCAAGGCCCAAGTGGGACACCCCATTCAACCGGGCCTTGAACATATTGAAAGGACTCCCGGTGGACACTCGACTGTCGTATGGACGCGTGCACGACGTCGGAGACAGCGCCACGTGGAAGAAGTACTACCATGAGACTACCGAGAGAGAAAGGAAAGACGGAGGTTAAATGAAGAAAACATCGACAATAAGGTTGAGATTGTGGTTGATAAGAAATCAGCTGAGACAGTTAAAGCAGTAGTAGCTGCCGCAAGAGAGGAAATGGAAGCTTCGTATAGTGTCTTGATTCCGGCTATCGTTAGTTGGAGCAAGCAAAATCCAGATAAAGAGGCAGCGGACTTTCCCCTTTCCAACTTCTTTGGGAGCAGCTCGTTTAGCGTTGCACCAGCACCTGCTCACGCAACCACAGATGCTCTCGCACCTGCTCCTGCACTCCCGCACCTGCTCATAGCAGCCCGTCCTACATCTCTGGCGTGCTCGGCGGGGCTTCGTCTTTGGCTGAGCTCGACGCCCTCACGGTACCTGTCACACCGGCCCTCTTTAATATGTGTATAATCTCTCGTTTCCATTGCCTTTCGGATGTCTCACATCGTAGACATGTCTTTGCAGGCCGACATTACCCCGTGCACCATACTGTACACCATCAGCGGCCAGAAGGTGGACATGGGGAAGGCGACGATAGTGAGGCCGAAGGAAGAATTGTTCCACAGCCGGCCGATCCCCCCTAACGTCTTCAAGGTTTTCGTGGCGAGTGTCAAACTGGGCCACGAGAATTTGGCTCCTCTGGTAGCACAAGGGGGAGATGACGACGAGACCCCGCGGCAGCTTGGTAATTGCAAGAGTTGGGTCCTATTGTGGCCGAAGAGTGTGCTTCTAAAGGAGGCAGCCGGAAGCACACCCACGACCAAGAAGCCTCAGCAAGGTATGAACACCAACACCCCACCTACCCAATTAGCGTCGCCTGTCGTGCTGGGTGATAGCGGACGGCATGAGGAAGAGGCTCCATTAGTGGCTGATGACGTCACTGCCGTCGAAGAAGCAATGCATGATGCCATCGACGAGGATGACGATGACCCTCTACAGTATCTCAATACCGGCGCCTATGACGATGGAGGATTGATGGCTCAGCAGTATGAGTACTCAGGGTTTGAGCGTGATGAGTTGGTGCCAGAATTGTCGGAGGATGAACGTATTATAGGCTCACTTCCAGTACCAAAGTAGCATAAGAAGAGATCGAGGAAAGGCAAAGCTGGTTGTATGAGCCAGCCGCCTCTGCAGCCTCGGGTCGAAGACCGTATACCTATCATAGGTGCGGCGAAATACCATATCCCCAGTGATATGATCCTACGTAAGGCAAGGTAGAGGCTATGTACGGTGATCTAAGGAGACTTCATGACGATGTGCTGTGGAGAGAGAAAAGCCTGATCGCCTCGAAAAATCCAGGATACCTGCTCTATGTGGTTAATGTGCCGCAGCAAAGGTTGTATGTCGACACATTCCCCGCGGAGAAGTTCTTTCTTCGATTCGATTACATCTTCGATATGTTTCACTTGAAAAAGCTGGATTTTACGTTTGTCCGCCTTTTTGCCTTGTACATGAAATACATCATCAGGATTGAGCAGATACCTTATATCTGTGTCGCTGACCCGTACTTCATGCACGAGGGCTTCTTGGCAGTCTGGCCAAAGCACCATGAATACGCGAGTAACTACATCGCCGATTTAATGGTCGGCAATAAGGATAAGGAGACGATTCTCATGCCTTATCATCCCATGTAAGTCATCTGCGGATATCCTTCCTTCATTTCAATCATTCATTTGCACGCGTGGAGGCTAATTTGAGGTGTACTTAGTTTGCACAACGACGGGCGCGCCGTCCTCATCATCCTTTACCCCTGATTCTCCCATGCTCTTTACTTGGACTCGTCAAAGAATATGAAGAAAAAGGATTACACCCACATCAAGTCTGTTCTTGACAGTGCTATCTTTAGATACAACCTACGAGGTGGAGAGATCACGCTCAAGAAGACAAGGAACCACGCGCCCACCTTCGGCCATAAGACCAACTTCTGCTGCATCCAGGAACTGAGTGGTACTCACAGTGATGGATTCTATGTCCTCCACCACATGCTGGAGTACAGACGGGATCAGCAGATCCTTCGCATGTCACCTAGATTTGGCGATGCCAATATTCTGCAATGGCGAAAGAAACTAGGAGATATCCTGGATCATCGACTCTAAGCTGAGTTCTATCATATCCAGCGTGAACTTGCCCATATCATCAGGAAGGCGGTCCTCGAAAAAACAGGGATATTCTACGAAGAAGGGAAAATGTCGCAGGCATAGCCGCTCAACGTCTTGACCTGAAGCCTTTCACTAGGCTCGGGGACTATCTCCCTGACTTGGATGGATGGCACGACATGTTGGAGCGATTGACGATATATGACAATGTGTCTGTTTAGTCCATACTTTCTCTATGACGAAACTTTGAGTTATGCACGACGAAACTTTATTTGTGATGTAATTAAACCTTCCTCCTCAACTAGCAAAGATGACTCTAGTTAGGGCATTTTGGGTACGATGAACTTTGTTATTTATGCTTATGATATGTTACTTCTATTTTTGCCAACTCTGTCTCTTTCTGTTGCTCAACTATATATGTTGCATATTATCGACTCATGTGACGATGCAGGTACATAGATCATCGATGGCGAAGAAGTGCTATGCCAGGAGTATACGACGAGTGGCCGGAGTATCAGGCCCAGGTGTACCGGTTTTCGAGCGATAGCCACAGACGGTTCGATAGCAGAGCTGATAGCAGAGCCACAGTTGTTCGTTCGATCGCGATGTCGCGCTACCTACCACTTGTTATATCATGCCTCCCATATTGCCATGTCAAGCCTCTAACCCACCTTCCTAGCAAACCGTTGTTTGGCTATGTTACCGCTTTTGCTCAGCCCCTCTTATAGCGTTGTTAGTTCCAGGTGAAGTTGAAGTTTGTTCCATGTTGGAACATGGATATGTTGGGATATCACAATATCTCTTATTTTAACTAATGCATGTATATACTTGGTAAAGGGTGGAAGGCTTGGCCGTATGCCTAGTGTTTTATTCCAGCCGCCCTAGTTTCCGTCATACCGGTGTTATGTTCCTTGATTTTGCATTCCTTACGAGGTTGGGGTTTTGGGACCCCCTTGACAGTTCGCCTTGAATAAAACTCCTCCAGCAAGGCCCAACCTTGGTTTTGCCATTTGCCTACCTACCACCTATACCTTTCCCTTGGGTTCTGTAGACTCAAGGGTCATCTTTATTTGAAACCCCCCCGGGCCAGTGCTCCTCTGAGTGTTGGTCCGAACTGGGCAGCCTGCGGGGCCACCTCGGGGAAAGTTGAGGGCTGGTTTTACTCGTAGCTTGACCTATACGGTGTGCCCTAAGAACAAGATATGTGCAGCTCCTATCGGGATTTGTCGGCACAGTCGGGTGGCTTTGCTGATCTTGTTTTACCATTGTCGAAATGTCTTGTAATCGGGATTCCGAGTCTGATCGGGTTGTTCCGGGAGAAGGAATATCCTTCGTTGATTGTGAGAGCTTGTGATGGGCTAAGTTGGGACACCCCTGCAGGGTATAAACTTTTGAGAGCCATGCCCGCGGTTATGTGGCAGATGGGAATTTTTTAATGTCTGGTTGTAGAGAACTTGACACTTGACTTAATTAAAAACATCAACCGCGTGGGTAGCCGTGATGGTCTCTTTTCGGCGGAGTCCGGGAAGTGAACACGGTTTTGGGTTATGTATGAACGTAAGTAGTTTCAGGATCACTTCTTGATCACTTCTAGCTTCACGACCATTTCGTAGCTTCTCATCTTGCTCTTATTTGCGTATGTTAGCCACCATATGTGCTTAGTGCTTGCTGCAACTCCACCTCATTACCTTATCCTACCCATAAGCTTAAATAGTCTTGATCTCGCGGGTGTGAGATTGCTGAGTCCTCGTGACTCACATATACTTCCAAACAGGTGCAGGTGCCGATGATACCAGTGCAGGTGATGCTACCGAACTCAAGTGGGAGTTCGACGAGGACCTTGGTCGTTACTATGTTTCGTTTCCTGATGATCAGTAGTGGAGCCTAGTTGGGACGATCAGGGATCTAGCATTTGGGGTTATCTTCTTTTCATTTGGATTTGATCGTAGTCGGTCTACGTGTGTATTTTGGATGATGTATGAATTATTTAACTATTGTGTGAAGTGGCGATTGTAAGCCAACTCTCTTTATCCCATTCTTGTTCATTACATGGGATTTTGTGAAGATGACCCTTCTTGCGACAAAACCACAATGCGGTTATGCCTCTAAGTCGTGCCTCGACACGTGAGAGATATAGCCGCATCATGGGCGTTACACACGGGCCCCGTGAGTAGCAGGACATGAGGTGTACACTACTGGAGGTGAACTCTGCTATAGGCTGTTGGCTTGCGGTAGCCCGAGCGGTGCCCTTAGGATGCACAGGTTTGTGGCCAACACTAGCCAAACAAGTACATCTTTGATCTCTCTCTTTTGCTAGCTATCTCTTCTACTAAACATCATGTGTATTGTTATCCGGATGACTGGATGCACAACCACATAAGTTGTTCGACACATGCTCTAATATGCGATTATTGATTTTATGCATCTTCTATGAGAACTTGCTAAAATAATTAATACATTGGAATGCCTGGAATCCAAATAGATCGCACACAGTTTATTATCACCAACTGTGTGAGATGCAGCACAAAATATCTTGGAGCACCGTCGGTGTATAGTATGCCTATGGCTTACGCGAGAAGGTGCGTCGCCTATAGTCTACAGCCGGCGTGTCAAGCACACTAGCTCACTCCCCAAAAACTCCCGCCTCTGCATCCCTCGCAATCTTGAAAATATCTACCGCCTGGAAGGTTATAATGTTTGATAGCACACGATTAGTATGTGCGGACCGTGTGCGATGTCTGTTACTCCTGCTCGGCTTCAGTCCCTTGATTCAAATTTTCAGTAGCCACGTCATTTTACTCCCGCCTCTGCATCCCTTGCAATCTCAAAAATATCTGCTCACCCTTGATCCAAATTTTCAGTAGCCCCGCCTTGTTATTCCCGCCTAGTAAAATTTTCAGTTGCCACAGTATTTCCTCAAACACAACCTTACCCCCCCTCCACACACACCCCAAAACCTCCGCTCACACAGACACACACACTCGAAACCATTGGTAGGTCGCCGCCATTGCCGGTGCCTCCATTCTCAACCTCTGCTCGTGTGCCAGGGAGCTCGAGGAGCCAATGGCCAAAAAGAGGTTTATCGCGGCCTTTTCGCCCGATGCCGGCGAGGTGGCTGCCGAGGTGTCGCTGTCGTCCTCCGCGGGCCCGATCCGCCATCGCCGGTCCCCTGATCAGCCCGCCGCCGCGCCCCTACGCCGGTTCAAGGACTTCCCCGTCCTCCCTGCGACTCGGCAGTCGACGAAGTCCTACCTCGGGGTCCGACAGCGGCGGTGGGGGACCTGGGTCGCCGAGATTACAGATCGAGAGACCCACACCCGCCGGTGGCTCGGTAGCTTCCACATGGCCGACCTCGCGGCTATGGAGTACGACCGCTGGCAGGTCCGCTACCACGGCGTGGCGGTTAGGCTCAGTTTCCCCTTCGGCACACGTCCGGTCCACCTTGTTCCGCCGGAGCCAGGGGTGGTGAGCTCGGCTATGGCGCGGGAGGACCGCGAGGCGTGGGAGCGCCTCGAGGCCGAGGCCGCCGACGAGGCCTACATGCAAGAGCTCCGCCGACAGCACCCGGAGCTCGTGGAGGCGGAGCGGGCGATCTTTGCCGGCGCGGAGGGCGGTGAGGTTATCGCGCTCTCCTCCGATGATGAGGTCGAAGGCGGCAAGGACGGCGGCGCGGAGGGCGGCGAGGTTATCGCGCTCTCCTCTCATGACGAGGTCGAAGGCGGCGGTGATGGAGGCGCGAAGGGCATCGAGGTGGGCCCCGAGGACGAGGAGATCAACATCGATGAGTGGAGGAGTGCCTTCCCCAACGACCCCGACGACGGTAATGGCTCGGACTCGGCTCGCGGCACACCGTACATGACGAGGAAGGATTGGCTCGACCTCTACTTCGACTGAAAGTAGTTTAGTTTTGCTTAGTTTAAATTTATGTTTTATGTTCGGTTATGCAAAACTGTCTATGTTTATGTTTGAATGCATGCTACTTTCGGTTGAACCTGCTTTGAACTTGATCAAATTGAAGTTTACAACCTTAAGTTTAGGGGATCGACTAGAAAAGGCCAAATATTGCTGGAGTATATATATATCCACTAAGGGTTTTAGTCCTTTAACTTTTGAAGGATCGCCTAGAGATGTCCTTATGACTTGTTTATTTGAGTTCTTCACAATGTGATGCTCTATATGTGCAACTATTTGTCGTGCCATTCAATTTCATCAATAACAATTTCAACAATACCACTATGAATTACGATATTTGGTTACTGTTAAGGATATTGCAGTTAACATGCCTTTTTGTTTTTCAATTGTTGTTTAGCAACATGCATTGTACTGAATGACTAAATATGCAATCTCAGGCTACATAGCAACAAGGAAGAGTGTTACCTTAATGTTCTGATGATGTCTAGATATACATGTAATAAAATCTTATATAATGGGATGGATGGATTGTTGTACTACATCATTTTTCAATTGTTGTTTAGCTTCTAATATTAACTTGGTACTTTTAGGTACATATATCATTGCCAAAGATCCACACTTCGACCGTTTCTGCGTATGGGGCAATGAGATATTCATGAACCAACATCAAGTGAGCAAACTGTAAAGATTGTAATTAAAATGGGTCAAAAGATGTCAATCGAACTATTTGTTTACACTTTATGCAAGACAACAGTGAACTGTAGGTAAGTAAGAACCATGTAGCCTTCTTTTTACTGCCCGTAATGAGTTGTGTTAGATGACAATATCTGAATCTTTTTTCTTTTGCAGTGGATCCTGAAGCATTTTACTCAAGATTACCTCTCAAACAACATGAGTGGCGGCCGGCCATCACAAGGGGTTGGACTAGAGTCCTGCATGCCTTCTGCATCCAGGAGAGCACAATAGGGCCATTCCTCTTCACCTTGTTCAACAACTGGAATGTCTGTTGCCTCTTTCTTTACCATTTGTACTAGTACAAGTATAGAACCCTGGTTCATCATTCTTTATTTGGTGCTTATGTAATTCTTAAACATATGTACCTATGAATCGAATAATGCATTGGTTGTTTGAACCTGATGGATATGAATAAAGCTATAGCCTACTTTCAATTTTATATTAGGTACAATTTTAAATAGCAGCAATTAAATTAGGGCGAAATTACGTTGTGCAGGTCATTACGACACACACGATTGGTAAGCACAAACGTTTGCGATATACACCATAATCCGAGACGGTTCACAGAGAGGAAACGTGTGCAAGCATGCACACAGTTGCCGTTTGCAAAGCGTGTGTGATGTCAGACACTATCACATACGGTGCGGGAAAACTAAATGTGCGTGATTGTATACCTATCGTACACGGTTTATAATCATGAACTGTTTGTGATGTGCCAGGCATCGTAAAACTCCCGTGCCTAGAATCTGCCTGGAAAACTCCCGTGCCTGGAATCTGCCTGGTTTTAGGCAGAACCACAAAACTCCGACTGCGATGGCAATGCGAGCACAAACGAGTAGCAAGGATGAAGCATTTGGGATATTCGAGATATCGGAAATGGTTATATAGGGACAACTATATGCATCCAGGCTCCCTATCCCCAACGGTTTCTGGGTCGTGTGGGAAGGACCCCCTATCGCCCACACTCACTTGGCGAGGGTTCCAAATGTCGTCGCAGAAAGGGATTAAAAACCATTTGTTTAGGACCAACGTGCACCAGTGGGGGTGGAGGATCGGGGCGGAGAGCGGGGAGGTTGGGGGGGACTCCTCCTTACGCTTTATAGGGAGGTATGATGTGAAGGAGAGAGGGCTCCATAGTGATGGTGAAGTAGGCGCCATCCAGTTTTAAACTAGAGGGCTCGAACGAGAAAACTTTGGTGGGAAACTGAGAAGGAAGTGGGGGGGTCTAGGAGGAAAAGGGAACGGTGCGTCGTTTGGTGGGCTTTTTGTGTTGGGAGTTCATGGCGGATTGTCCGAACAACCACATTTCTCCACCATACACTGGCTAGATTTGGGGGAGTCCGGACTGTCTAGATAGATGAATTTTGGGAAGCCCATTGGGCATTCGTTTGATGTTTGAACACGTCCAAACATATGAGAAATAAATTTAGACCGTAGCAATGGACGGGCATTCTACTAGTATAATAAATATTGGAGAAAAGAACTACCGGAGGGGGCTGCCAGGTGGCCACAAGGCACCAGGGTGCACCAGACCCCCCTGGTGCACCCTTGTGGGTAGTGGGCTCCTTGGGCCACCTCCGGTGACCATCTTCTGGTACATAAGGTGTTTTGACCTAGAAAAATTAAGGGGAGGACTTTTGGGATGGAGCGCTGTCGTCTCAAGGCAGAACTTGGGCAGGAGCACTTTTGCCCTCCGGCGCAGCGATTCCGCTGGGGGAACTTCCCTCCCGGAGGGGGAAATCAAAGCCATCGTCATCACCAGCAACCCCCTCATCTTTGGGAGGCCAATCTTCATCAACATCTTCAATAGCACCATCTCATCTCAAAACCCTAGTTCATCTCTTGTGTTCAATCTTTGTACCGGAACCTCATATTGGTACCTATGGGTGACTAGTAGTGTTGATTACATCTTGTAGTTGATGCTATATTGATTATTTGGTGGAAGATTATATGTTCAGATCCATTATGATATTTAATATCCCTCTAATCTTGAGCATGGATACTATTTGTGAGTAGTTGTCCTTGTTCTTGAGGCCACGGGAGAAGTCATGTTGCAAGTAATCATGTGAATTTGATATTCATTCGATATTTTGATGATATGTATGTTGTGACTCCCTTAGTGTTATGTGAACCGATAACCCACAAGTATAGGGGATCGCAACAATTTTTGAGGGTAGAGTATTCAACCCAAATTTATAGATTCGACACAAGGGGAGCCAAAGAATATTTGTAAGTATTAGCAGTTGACTTGTCAATTCAACCTCACCTGGAGATTAAATATCTGCAACAAAGTGATCAGTAGCACAGCAATATGATAGTTTGATAGTAATAGTAACGGTAGTAGTGGTAACGGTAACAGTATTAACAATTTTGTAGCAGTTGTAACAGTAGCAATAGCAATAATAACTTAGCAAGAACAATATGTGGAAATATCGTAGGCACTGGATCGGTGATTACATTGGATAATATTCATCATATAACAGTCATAACCTAGGGTGACACAGAACTAGCTCCAATTCATAAATATAATGTAGGCATGCATTCCGTAAATAGTCATGCGTGCTTATGGAAAAGAACTTGCATGACATCTTTTGTCCTACCCTCTCGTGGCAGCGGGGTCCATAAGGAAACAAAGGGATATTAAAGCCTCCTTTTAATAGAGAACCGGAACAAAGCATTAACAGATAGTGAATACATGAACTCCTCAAACTACGGTCATCACCAGAAAGTATCCCAATTGTGGTCACCTTGGGGCTTACCGATCATAACACGTAATATGTGAATATGAGTTGCAAGATCGGATTACGAGCATAGATATAATGGTGATAACATAAATGGTTCAGATCTGAAATCATGGCACTCGGGCCCTAGAGACAAGCATTAGGCATAGCAAAGTCATAACAACATCAATCTCATAACATAGTGGATACTAGGGATCAAGCCCTAACAAAACTAACTCAATTACATGATGAATCTCATCCAACTCCTCACTGACCAGCGAGCCTACGAAGGAATTACTCACTCCCGGTGGTGAGCATCATGAAATTGTTGATGGAGGATGGTTGGTGATGAGGAAGATCAAAGGTTCCCCTCTCCGGAGAACCGAACGGGCTCCAGATCTGGCCTCCCGATGAAGAATAGGAGGTGGCGGCGGCTCCATATCGTAAAACACGATGAAACTTCCTCTCCTATTTTTCTGGAAAAATAGGATTTTATAGCGTCGGAATTAGAGCCAGCGGAGGCTCGAGGGCCCCACCACCCACCAGGGCGCGCCTGAGGGGGGTGGCGCGCCCTGGTGTCTTGTGGGCAGCCAAGCCCCCCTCCAGTGGGCCTTGGTTCCAGTAATTTTTATATATTCCAAAATAATTCTCCAAAAAGGTTTGTCCAAATCCGAGAACTTTTATTTCTGCACAAAAACAAGACCATGGTAGTTCTGCTGAAAATAGCGTCAGTCCGGGTTAGTTTCACTCAAATCATGCAAATTAGAGTCCAAAACAAGGGCAAAAGCGTTAGAAAAAGAATATACGATGGAGACGTATCAACTCCGCCAAGCTTAACCCATTGCTTGTCCTCAAGCAATTCGGTTGACAATTTGAAAGTGATAAAGAAAAACTTTTACGAACTCTTTTGTTCTTGTTTACATATATATGCTTAAATAGCACCCATGCTTTCAGCAAGGATCATGACTAACCATGTAAGCAGTAACTCTTAGAAATTATATTAACTCATATCAATGGCGTAAACAACTAGCGAGCAATAATAAGATATCTCAGATGTCAACACTTTGTCAAAACAATCATGATATAATATGAAAATAGTGGTATCTCACTAGCCCTTTCTAAGACCGCAAAACATAAATGCAGAGCACCTCCAAAGTTCAAGCAGCGACTAAACATTGTAATTCATGGTAGAAGAGATCCAGTCATGATGCATTCAACAATAACTATACACAATGCATGAGGATGACAGTAGTGCTATCAGGACTCGCACTTGTTTGAGAAGGTGATGACTCAGCATAAAAGTAAATAGATAGTCCCTTCGCAGAGGGAAGTAGGGATTTGTAGAGGTGCTAGAGCTCAAAGCTTAAATCGGAGATAAATATAATTTTGGGAGGTACACTCTTCCTGTCAACGTTACGACCAAGAGTTTTCAATATCTTCCATGCCAAACAAATTAGCGGCGGTTCCCAAGCAATAAATGTAAAGTTTACTCCCCTCCACCAACAAACACAAGCCATGACTAACCGAATCCACGGGTGCCTTCCATACTGTCGTGGTTTTGTCACGACAGATGCACTTGTGAAATGATTTATGTGTGGAGCCATCGCAGTGTAGGTTAGCTTGAAGGGGTTGAGAGGGACGAAGGACACAAGGTTTACCCAGGTTCGGCCCCTCACTAACGAGGTAAAAGCCTACGTCCTGCTTTGTGTTGTATTGATTGAGTATCGATTACAAGGGAGCAGAATCGCTTAACCTAGATCTCGATCAATTGTAACCTGAGTTAACTCGCCGCAGGTTATCGCCTTTATATACAAAGGTTGAGGTCGTGGGCTTACAGGAGTCCAAGTCGGATCACACAACGTGATCGACCTGGGTTCTAAGATGCCATGCCTTGCTAGGTAAGTCTCCATCAGGCGGCTCACATCTCAGGGTTGCAGCACCATCTCTGGGTCTTGGGCCTTCAACAAGCCTGCCCCTGTAAGCCGCCTCCAGTCCTCACATCTTATCTTCTTGGGCCTATTCAGGCTTTCACTTATAAGTCGCCAACAGTGTAACACGGCCCCTCCTGGGCGGGTCACACCGTGGGATTATATCCCCAACATTAGGCCCCAGATTGATTTGAACTTGTTCATGTCAATCTTCATCCTTCGGTTGGCGAGTCTTCTTGAATTCTTCGTAACACTTGACCTTGATAAATCTTCATGACCCGCCATAAGAAAAGATGAAATCATACTATTAAATTAAGAAAAACTCTCATGACATCACAACAGATCTTTTTGCATTAACTAGCCATCCGAGAATCGAGGCGCCTCTGCTGTGAAGATAATCATGACACCTCCTTGATTCCCGCGCATGACATTTCACTGTTTCAGCAACCTTTCCTTATAAATAGGCATGGGGGGTACCCTTTTTCACTTGTACCCCCGTTGCCCCCTCTTCTTCTTCCTTGCGCCGTTCGCCGTCCTTGGAGCTCCGCCGTCACTGTCGAACTGCGCCAACCACTCCGTCGAGGCCACTGCATCACCCTGTTCGGACCATAAAACTACGGCGCCCATCCACTCTTCGCCCAAATCATCAGGTAATACCCTCTTCCTTGTTCAGGTCCACATTAGGACACCCTAATTCATAAAGTTCATCGTAGTTTGTCCCAGTTTATCCAAGTTCATCCATCTGTTGCTTATAGAACGTAGCTCAATCCGAAAACTATGTACAAATAAGGTGGCAGTTGTTTTTAACCTCTATCTTGCATCTTGGATAAATCTTCTTTCTTTCTGAATCAATATATAGCTTGCTAGTTCTTCTCTACTATGCATTAGGTTTAGAATAGTGAGCTGCTGTAGATCCGTAATTATATCCGCAATCTGTGAAACTTGTTTGCCCCATACTTAGCAAAATTTCAGCAACCTCAGATCCACAGATAACTGACCTGCCCCTTACCTTGCGGGCAGCTTAGTATTGTATTCATAAATCGCAAATTAACGTCAAAGAATTTCTCCTCTTGATTAACCCGCCGACATGCTGCCGGCTTATACTTTCATAACTTAACCCGCCATGCCTTCATAATTGGATAGTTACTTCGTTCAATGGCTAAAGGCGGCTCATAATTCCTTTAATGGTTTATCATAATATGTAGCCTTCCAACTGTAGCTGACTCATCATTGCTGAATCGTCGTATAATTCCTTTAGGCAGCTTACCATAGTAATTTTAACCCGCCACATCCTTATTCTTTGGTCACAGCTTGTTATTCCGGCTCATCATGACTAAAGCACCCACCTCTTATGATTGGATTGCCTCAGGAGTCACAGAAGACACACTTATCGATTATGTGACCATGGGGGTTTTTACCTGCCAAAGAGGTCATCCACTGGCGGGTTCCAGGCTCTGAATTTCCTCCTCATCCCCAAGAGGGCGAAGTTATGGTTTTCACGAACCACCTACTCCGTGGTTTCGCACCACCTGGCTCAAAATTCTTCCAGGACATTCTTCATTTCTATAATCTTCATCCACAAGACATCAGCCCCAACTCTGTCTCCAACATATGCAACTTTCAAGTGTTCAGTGAAGTGTACCTTGGGGAAGAACCCTCTATTGATCTGTCCAGAGACTATTTTTATATCAGTCGCCAGATTGAGATGTCAGATGGGCCCAATCTTGAGCTTGGAGGTGTTTCTATTCAGAGGCGGAGAGATGTAACTTTTCCTTCAGCTGCTCTGCCAAGCCACCCCAAAGATTGGAACTATACTTGGTTCTACTGCAAGGACACCTCCCCAGCCGGAAAGAACCCCCTGCAGGGTTACCACCCCTACACCACCAGTGGCCAGCTTCCAGGTTGATTAACCACTGTAGACCACGGTCTATATGCCTCCACTTTTTCAAAGATCTGGGCTTTGATTTCCAATGGTTTAACCAGAATTGATCTGGTCCACTGTTGGGTCGCCTGGAGGATCTTGCCACTGAGCCGGCACGGCGGCTTAATGTGCCAATATGCAGGTGATAGAAAAGACCCACAATGCTACAACCCAACACAGCTAACTGACAAAGAGATCAATGACACCGTTAAATCGCTCCTTGGGGAGTCACTGGAAAACTGCAGCAAAACGGGTCTGAACCCTTTCTGCGCCCTTAACCCGGCTCTGGCTGTAAGTATCTTGAATAAAACTTCATCTTGCTTGTCTATCTCTTGTATATCAAACTTTTGAACCTTATTGGTCATGTATAAACAGGCCGGCTCTCCTTTTTGGAGGAAGAAAATGCCAGCCGCCGCCGCTCCAGCCAAGAGGGCAAGGGGAACAAAATCTCGTGGCACGGGTCGTCGCAATAAACAAACATCACAAGAGCTTTTCCAGCTAGACGGGTCGGATGTAGAACCTGTTTCTCTTGGCCTTCTCTTTATGCAACTTATTGATGTTGATTCCTCTCAGGACGACGGGGAGACAAGCCAGGCTCATGATGCAAAGGTAACTACTATCTCCTCCGACTCGGAACCTTAGCCAAGAAAGAAAACAAGGCAGGTCATCCAAAAAGTAAGATTTTCACACCCTCTTGCTCATTTGGACCCCAACGTTCTTTTGAAGAAATAGCAGCACGAGTCAAGGCATATGACCCGGAGTGACGGCGCTCAAGATCTCGTCTCCGGCTTACCCAACATGCCAGCCCCTCGCAAGCATCGAAATGAGGTGTCTCATAACCCGACACGTTACCTTCCAAAAGCTGGTCTCATTCATTAACCTCTTAATCCCTCCGACTCAAATTATCAGGGGACACCTCCATCATCCGGTGACTCTACTACAACTCAAATGCATGTTTTCAAGATTTCCCATGGGTAAGTATTTTCATTTGTTCATAAATAACTTACAGGGATATACTCATGAACTCTTGTATTTTTGTCACAGAGGCGTAGCCAAGGTGGGTAAGAAACAAAAAAGGTGGGCGGCTCTTCAAGGGACCCCAAAACTGCTGAGCCAGAGAGGTAGGTGCCAGAGGCCCCCGAGGCTTCAATCCAAAATCCTGAAGACCTTGCCAGTGATCCGCCACCGCAAGCTGGTACTGCCATCTTTGAGGCAATACATACTAAGATTAACCCGACTGCTAGCCATGACCCGCCAAGCCCTAAGTCGCCAACTCCTGCGAAGCCAACTGAAGTTATCTCCCCTGAGAAGAATTCTGATGATGTTGCTATTACTGGGATGGCTTATACAGCGCCCGGAGCCTCAACTGTGCTAACCAAGCATAGTACCAAAGAAGAATCATCTTCCTTGGAGAAAGGCAAGGCCAAACTGGACCTGGAGAGCTATTCCTCCTTCAGTGTGGGTGATGTGTACGCGGGCTATCTGAGTCGCCTTCACACAAGCTGGGACATGGAGGTTGGGCTAGTCCAGTTAATGTAGCAGAAATCTGAGCCACAGAGATATCCAACCCCTCACTAGCCTTATGCATATACTTATGTCCATACTAGCCCCCAAGTCTAGAGTATAGGAAAATTATTGAGTATGCTTTGGACTTGTAAATTTTTTCGGAGTGTAGCCCCCAAGGGCCGGCTTAAATTTGATAAAATAAGCCGGGTCTTAATGACCTTAAAGAACCAAATATGTAGCCCCCAAGGGCCGGCTTAACTTTGATAAAATGAGCCAAGTCTTAATGGAGATTGAAAATGACCTACATTAGCCCCCCAAGTGCCAAGTATATTGCTTGCAATGTGCTTGGGACCTGACTAATTGTTTCACAAGAACTTGCTCCTTGTATTATAACCATTGCCTCGATATTGTATTTCAGGAGACATTGAACGTGAAAGAGTTGCAGCTTAGCGACTTAAAGAAGAATATAGAGCTGCAACAAGCTGAAACTTCCAAGTCCGAGTCAAGGCTGAAAACTTCACTGCAAGAAACTGAGAAGATCAAGGCGGGTTTTGATGCTGAAAGAACCACCTGGGAAACTGACAAGGCTGCGCTACAAAGAAAAGCAGAAGATGCTGAGGCGAAGCTTAAACCGGTAACTGAAGAGTTGGTCGGCTTAAAGCAACATATCTCTCAAATGTCAGCTTCCATCTTTGGTAAGCTTCATATGCAACTCATCATCTATTTTGATATTTCTTTAACACGCCTGGAAATTCATAACATATAATTCCTAACCCGCCTAGCGACTCTCATGCAAAAAACTGAACAGGCCCCAAAAGCGTCAGTCTTGGTCAGAACATGCTGCTCAAATTGAAGGCGGCTTATTCATTGACTGAGCAGTTGTATGCTGGAACACTGCGCAGCCTTGCAGCTTTGTTAGGTGGCAGAAAGCCTCCAACTCATATCAAGACTGTGTTGGATCATCTCTCAACGGTGCCGGCTCAAATTGAGGAGGTTAAATTATCAGCTCCCTGAGCCGGAGCCATTGTTGCTCTAGGCCAGGCCAAGGTGTGGCAATCAGAACTTGACCCGTAAGAAATAGCGACTGGATGCCGAGAGTTCAAGGATGATGAGTCAATCCTTGAAGAGAAAGACTTCAACAAATGCGTCAGAGAGGTGCGGCCCGTGGCCTGCAAATTGATAGAGGTGCTGAATTTGAACAAGTACACACCGGCTTATGATGCCATCTCATGAAGTTGTAGATCTTATTCCTCCAAGGCGTAAGCATACTTTCGCTCCTGAGATTAACCCCTCTATTATTCTAAATGATGAGGCGGCCTTTGAAGCTTTAACCAACATCGACTGGACATCGACCACTCTTCAGATGATAGACAAAGGAGAATCGGCGCAGGGTGACCTGCAGGCCTCAACCTCAAGACTTCAGGATGACAACAACCCGCCAGGCTAAAACCCAGACGGTGCTGACACCGGCTTGATGGAGTAACTTAACTCCGAAAAACACTTGGTCACAAATTATTGGGCTCAGCTGAAGCCTTGTGATAAGTAGTTAAAAAACAAATATCTGCTCTGCCATGCTTTCGAGCATGTTATCTCAACTTTGGATCCGGCGGCTGAACTTATTGCATGCTTGATTTGATCATATATATATAAGCCATGCAATGATTCTGCTCTTCATCTGAGGTCTTGTATATTCTATAAAGACCTATCAATATGCTCACAGGCGACTTATATCAAAGAGCATGCAGCGGGTTAAAGAACCCTGAAGTCTCATCATATGGTAAAGAAATCATGCCAGTGGTTGTATAGTCACAAAACAGACTGGCGACTTAAAGTCAAAAACCAGGGCGGGTGACAACCCAAATACTCAAACATGAGTAACACAACCCGGAGCCTGTAAGACCCGGATATTCACATTGTACAAAAGCAAAAACTTAAGATCAGAAAGACATCCGAAAAACTAAATAAAAACATACATGAATCTCAAATATTTGTTAAACCGACTTTTAAGACACAACCCAAACAAAAAGTTGGCTCACATGCCTCATGTTTGCTTTCAAGGCCGCATAGCCATTTTTACCCTGTAAGCCGGCCTCCCATGACATAAATCCGTCGTTTTAACCTTAACAAGTTCACAGTCTTAAGAAAGATTGACTGTTAAGAGTACGACATGCCATATTGCGGAGTAGCGCTAAACAGACATGTGAGTTTATCCTAGCTCACTGAAAGCCGGCTCTCTCGTGACACAAAACCACCGTTTTAACCTTGACGAGTTCAGGGTCTTAAGAAAGATTGACTTGTTAAGAGTTCGGTGGGTCGCCTGGCGGAGTAGCAAGTTGCAAACAGGCAGGTATAACCCATAATGTGGCATTCCATGCCGGTAAAGAGGGTATGAAAGCTAAACCCGGTGGGTTAGAAGCCCCCAAGTGACCTTATGATCAATTAACAAAGACTCAAATGCACAGAAATGAAACGGCAAAGGCCCCAAATTTGAGGGATGCCGGCTTTATTATATTGGTCATAAAAATATATATACATCGACAGAGGTATGTACAATGGGGAGAGCCGGTGGCTCATGTGTAGTAAGACCGAAGATGAGCAATGTTCCACGACCTGTTGGTCTCCTGCTTAGAGGTGTGTGATTCCTTGCGCTCACGTATATCAATGAGATAATACGAGCCATTGTGGAGATTCTTACTTACCACAAAATGCCCTTACCAAGGAGGGGAAAGCTTACGCATCCCTGTCTGGTCTTGAATCAAATGGAGCACTAAGTCGCCTTCCTGAAAGGTCCAATTGTCGGATTACGGGTTCCGGCAAACCCTTGAGGTTCGAACACTGGGTTGCGCATGAAGATCTCTCCTCCCTCTAGCTCACACCCTCACCGTGATCTCAAGGCTCAGCGCGTCGAACTCACAGAACAAAGGGATACAAGATTTATACTGGTTCGGGCCACCGATGTGGTGTAATACCCTACTCCAGTGTGGTGTGGTGGATTGCCTCTTGGGCTGGGGATGAACAGTTACAAAGGGAAGAACAGCCTCCTGAGGAGAGGTGCTCTGGTGCTTGGTGAGCTTGTGTGGTTGAGGGTGAACTGAATCAACCCCCCCTCTATGGTGGTGGCTAGTCCTATTTATAGAGGCCCTGGTCCTCTTCCCAAATATTGAGCGGGAAGGGATGCCACAACGGCCAAATTCGAAGGGAGACAACTAGTACAAGTTATCCTGACTAAAGGTGGTCTTCGCCTGCCAAAGGCTCTGGTGGTGACGCCGTCTTGGGACTGATGCCTCGGGACTCCTCGCCTGCGCTTGCCTCTTTAGCACCAAAGAGGAAACAAGGACACTGCGTGCACTGGCGCCCGCCTGGCTCCAGTCGTCATGGCTTGCATCGAAGGAACCTCATGAGGTGCCCCTTGCCTTGATCTCTCCGCCCCTCGCGAGCCGGTCTGGTGAGGCCGCCCCCGAGGAGGTCTTGCGTCGTCCGCCTCACGAGGCTTGGCCCCTTGCGAAGGTCTTGAGTGTTTGCTGGTGAAGATGGGCTGTACAGGGCCGCTGGTGGAGCCACGCCGTGGGCTGTAGGCAGGCAAGTCCGGGGACCCCCGTTCCCAGGACGCCGATAGTAGCCCCTGGGCCCAAGGCGCGCTCGGACTTGGCTTCGAGGCAAAGCCAAAGGGCAAGTGCGGAGCATGGCGGGCCCCAACAGCCTGCGGCCTTGGTCAACGCGTGGCGATTGATTGGATGTGGGTGTCTCCGCTTCCCCACGCTGCCTTGGCAACTGCCCGTCTGACAAAAGACTGGCGCGGGCAACGCTTGCCTTCATTGCTTTCCTTCGTCTTGCTCCAGATCCCCTTTCTCGCTCCTTGCTTCTGAAATCTCCAGATCTGCTTCAATTCCCTTCCGAGCCAGCGACCAATGGCGCCCCAAAAAGTCAAGGCTGCTTCGCCGCCCGCCTGGTATGAGCCGGCTCTGGACGCGCCCAATGTCTCAGAGAAGAACCTCGCCGCCACGCGTCTGCTGACGGTGTGGGAGAACAACAAGAGGGGGAAGACCAAGCTGCGGGCTGGCTCCGCCGAGCCGGAGGCTTCGAGAAGCACCTTCTACCCATTATTCATGAGCGGCGTCGTTGCGGGGCTGGTTCCCCCTTCTCCGACTTCTTCTACGCCGTCCTCAGCCATTACAGGCTGCAGGCCCTTCATCTTCATCCCAACTTGGTTCTTCTCCTGTCTATCTTCGCCTTCTACTGCGAGGCGTACGTCGGGGTGATGCCGTCCGTGGCTCTGCTGCGCCACTTCTTCTTCCTCCGGATCAATGACGGCCACACCTCAGGGTGCGCCTGTCACATCCCTAGTTCTGGTTTGCTCTAGGCTAGCTAGTCATGTGTGCATCATGTTTAAATTTCAATGAATTTGAAATGGGGACATGTGAAAGCCTCAGAAATCATTTCTGAAAAAGACCAAGATAAAAATTGCTTCAAATAGGTCCAAGAAAATGTTCATGTTTCTCTATGAAAATATTGGCCAGAATTAAAAATCAAACCAATATTTTCAGGAGCTCATAAGTATTTATTTTGGCCATCTGGAATTAATGCATAATTATTTGCATTGGATATATATATGTTATATATATAATATATGTCCACAAATTATGCCATTTGTTGAGGAGCTCTGGAATAATACCAATAGTCCCTACAAAAATTGGCATAAGAAAATAAAATGGTTTAGTATTTTTACTAAATCAAACAAATGTCAGAAAATTAGAAAACAGAAACAAACTAGAAAAAGGGAGAAACTTACCTGGCCTGGCCCAGCGGCCCAGCAGGCCGGCCCAGCCAGCTGGTCGTGCCAGTCGTCCCCTTCCTCGCGCCAGGAGGACAGGGGCACGCGCTCGCCGCCCGCGCGCATGCGCGCCACCTCCTGCTTCTCCCCTCGTCGCCTGGATCGCCCGAACGACGCCACGCACCCCCTCCAAGCCTCTCTCGCTCTCCCCCATGCCCATTCTCTCCTCTCCCTCACTCTCTCGCACGACAGCCGAACGCCACCGTCGCCGCCGCTCGCCGTTGCCGTAGCCACCGCCTCCCCCTCGCCCTCTCCCCGTATTCAGAAGCTCCGCCACGTCGTCCACCACCTCTCCGTCAAGCCACGCGCCTCGAGAGGCCTTGGAGCGCCTCCATCGACGCCGTCTTCATCTCCGGTCGCCGGAGATCGTCTTCGCTGCCCCGCCGACTCCAGCCCTTCCCCGAGCCTGCCGTCGACACCGTCGAGTCTGCAGTGAGCCTCTGCTCCGTTTCCCTCTTCCCGTTCCTCCGTTCTCGCGCCGTAGCCCTTCCCCGCCATGGCCGTAGCTCCTCGCCGCCGTCCATGTCACCGCCGTCGCCCTGGCCACCGCAGCCCGCAACCGAGCGCGTCACCGTGCTCCTGGTGACGCCAGGAGGCCGTAGCGCCTCTCCGCTCACGCCCCCGTGCACCGCAGCGCTGCGCCCGCCCTTGGCCGAACTCCGGCCACCGCCGCGAGCTTCGCTCCGGCGAGCTCCGACCACCCCACGGTCTCCCGCGTGTCCCACTGGATGCGCGCGAGCCTGGGCTTCGCGTAGGTGGCCTCCGCTGCCCAAATGGTCGCCGGAGCGACGAACCCGACGCGCTCGGCCTCGCCGGCAACTAACCGCCGGTCAACCCGGGTCAAACCGCACTAATTACCCCCCCTCTGTGACACTGACAGTGGGCCCCTGCGCCTAATCCTATAATTAGAATAAATTAAACCCTCTGTTTAAAACGTGTGTCACTGACGTGTGGCCCCCACACGTCAGGTTTGACCCCAGTCAGCGCTGTTGACTTACTGACGCAAGCATGACGCAGTGCTGACGCAGTAATTTAATTACTAGAATTATTCTTATACAGGAAATTCCAGAAAATGCCCTAAACTTCTAAAATTCATAGAAATTCAACCGTAGCTCCAAATGAAACAAGTTATATATGAAAAATGATCAGAAAAATCCAATCTATCCATCTGTACTGGTTTCATGCATGTTAGAGCAACCTAACCATGCTGTTTAGATGAAACAAGATAATGCACTTATATGACTTTATAAAATGGGTTTGCATTTGAATCTTTGGTTCAAATGGACTCATCTCAATCTGTTCTAGCTTGCATTAGCCCAGAACACATTCATATTGCCATGTCATGATCATGCATCATATTGTGCATTGCATTGATTGAATTTCTTCTCTGTTGCCGGTATTTGTCCCCTCTCGGTAGACGATGTTCCGGCGTTGTGATCGTTGACACTAATGAAGACTCAATGCTATCTTCGGATGTGTCAGGCAAGCAAAAATCTCTTGTTCATTCCGATACAATCCCACTCTCTCGCTCCTGCTCTCTTTTACTGCATTAGGACAACAACGATTCATCTGTTACTTGCTGCGGTAGCTGAACCCCTTTATCCTCTGCATGACCTGCCATTGCCACAGTAAATAGATGAAACCCACTAGCATGAGTAGGAGTTGTTTGAGCCCTGTTGTGCCTACTCATTCATGCTTGTTTGTCATGCCTGCTATTGCTTAGAGTTGTGTCAGGTCTGATTCATCGGGAATGAATTGGAAAGTTGTGAACATATCCTACTGTTGAGAGCTAAGTGTGTGAACACGATTTGGTAAAGGTAGCGGTGAGAGGCCATGTAGGAGTACATGGTGGGTTGTCTCATTGCAGCCGCCCTCAGGAACTGAGTTCTGTGTTTGTGATCCATGAACAGTTACTACCACACATTGGGCTCCGGGCGCTCCAAGCTCTCTCGGCTTATTAATCAACCTGATCTCTGTCCAGGAGTTGCAACTAGTTTCTGGTGTTTGTAGGTTGTGTTAGTAGTCTACCAAGTGGTACCCGGTACAGGTGGGCTTGGGACAGACTAGGCACCATGGCACGGTGTACCAAGCGTAGATCCATCCGTCGAGGTGGGCTTGGGAACCCTGCACACATCGTTTGGGGCCGTGAGCCACACCCCGGCCGGATCTCCTTGCGGATGGAACCCGAATAGGCGATAAACCTGGACTAGAGACTTGTGTGGTTAGTCAGGTCGTGGCCAACTCCCTCGCCAGGCTTATGCTTGAAGGTTGCCGAGGTACACGACGTGTACATGGTGGTAAGTGGCGAGAGCGTGTGTGACGAAGTACACCCCTGCAGGGTTAATATGATCTATTCGAATAGCCGTGTCCGCGGTAAAGGACTTCTGGGTTGCCTGTACAGTTCATAGACAAGTGAAAGTGGATACTCTAAAACTCGCAAGATAAGCGTGAGTACTATGGATGGCCTTCTCGTAGGGAGACGAGAGCGGATCCATAGTGGTGTATTGATATGGTGAATATGTGGACTCGTGTGCGCCACCTCAAAGAGTTGCTTGCAGTCGTAGTTCAGGTTAGCCACTGAGTCAAAGCTGGCTTGCTGCAGTTAAACTCCACTACCCCCTTGGTTGATACCGATGCATATGTCGTTAGTTCTGATGTAAGTCTTGCTGGGTACATTTGTACTCATGTTTGCCTATTTTATGTTTCGTAGAGAGACGTCAGTCTCGCTAGTAGTTCCGTGTGGACTTCGACGTTTAGCTTGATACCTCAGCTATGATCTTGTGCCCTCGGCAGGATCTGGTAGATAGTCAGGCTTCTCAGCCTTTTTCATTTGTAGATGTCTGTACTCAGACATGTTAAGCTTCCGCATGTGCTTTGACCTGTATGCTCTGAATGTTGGGTCATGAGACCCATGTTTGTAATATCTGGCTCTTCGGAGCCTAATGAATAAATACTCTGAGTCGTAGAGTCTTGTTGTGATGCCATGTTGTATTTGCACATATCGAGCATATTGTGTGTATGATTGAAATGCTTGGTATGTGTGGGATCCGACAACCTAGTTGTTTATCCTTGGTAGCCTCTCTTATGGGGAAATGTAGTCTTGTGCTTCCATGAGCCATAGTAGTCCGCTACAGCCCGGTTCACCGGAGTCCTGCTAGCCCAGCACTACTGCTCCGGAACACTTGACTGGCCGGCATGTGATTCACTTCGTTCCTGTGTCTGTCCCTTCGGGGAAATGTCACGCGGTGACATCCGGAGTCCTGCCTAGCCTGCTACAGCCCAGTTCACCGGAGTCCTGTTAGCCTGGTGCTACAGCCCGGATTCGCACGCTGCTGACCGACATGCTCGATGTTGATTCATGTATGCCTGTCCCCATAAGTTAGTGCCACTTTGGGTTCACGACTAGTCATGTCGGCCCGGGTTCTCTGTCATATGGATGCTAGCGACATTATCATATACGTGAGCCAAAAGGCGCAAACGGTCCCGGGCCATGGTAAGGCGACACCCGTGGGAATACCGTGCGTGAGGCCGCAAAGTGATATGAGGTGTTACAGGCTAGATCGGTGTGACTTAGAATCGGGGTCCTGACAGCGCCAATTTCATCGCAGCCGGTAAGGCCAACGCGATCTCGAAGGGCGGAAAGAAGGCCGAGCGCTTCAGGAGCAAGTGGGTCATGATGGATGCCAAGTGCGTCCACCCACAGTTGACGCTGCTGACGGAGATGCCCCAATCCGACGAAGGGTGGCTCTGCGCGAAGCTTACTGACGACCGGACAAAGCCAGTGCTGGAGAAGATGACCGCCGACTTGAAGCTGGGCAACGCGAAGGCGGCGAAGCTGACGGGGGCCATGCTCCCGAGGGAATTCCTGAAGCTGCGTGTGGCTCCGCTCCAGGCGCGCTCACGCTCCTTGTGGATGCTTGGGGGCGAAGAAGATAAGCTTCGCTTGAGCCCGGAGGCCTTGCCTGAAGAAGAGCTGGCTGTGGCTCTCCGCCTCCTGGTCTGGGACGACCAGGAGTATCCGCCGAGTGCCTTCGTTCCCTTGTTCCTTCGCAAGGACGGGGCACAGGTCGTGGCCGCCTTGCCCACCTTTGATGAGCGCGGGCTAGTGCCACCGGTGCCCCCTGGGGTCTCGATGGCGACAACACCGGTGGTCGTATCTTCTGGCGATTCCCATGGGGAGGGGGGAAAGGAGGAGGATGAGGAGCACGACTCGGAGGTGACCCCCGAGGGGATGGGGGAGACCTCCCCCTTGCGCAAGGCCGACATCCTCCGCACCCTGCCTGATGACGATGACGAGGCTGATGTCCCCCTGAGGAGAGAGGAGCCACCTGTGGCTGGGGGCTCCTCGAGGCCCGAGGCCAGCCCCCGGAGGAGGCCACTGGCCGAAGTTCCGACGAGGGGTATGTCAGCGCTGATCTCCCGAGACAACGCTCCTGCTCCGACGCTGCCTAAAGCTGCTTCCAACTTGCCTACTGCCCCCTCTGCTGCGCCTAGAGCCCTTGCGCCTGTGCCTCAGGCTGCAAGGCTCTCAGGCTTCAAGCTCAGGAAGCAGAGGGACTACACCGCGGTGGACCAGTAAGTATTCTTGTCATGCCTTGTTCCTGCTTCTACTGCTGAGTCGTGACGCTTTCCATTGCTTGACTAGGCCGACGCCCGCGGCGAAGAGGAGGAAGGAGGACACGGCGGTGCTACCCGGGACCAACTTGCCTGCAGCGGCCGCACTCTCCTCCGCAGGGAAGGGTAGTGGCGGTGCTCGCGCTTCTCCGGCCCGATCATCCTCGCAAGGCTTGGGGAGCATCCTCGGGGAGAGTCAGCCCCCGTGGCACTGCTAGCTCCGGAGGTGCCAACGTCCGGCCCGATCATCCTCCCAGGCCATCGTGACGATGCTGCCTCCTCCTCCTCCTGCCGCACTGCTGACGCCGGATCCTTCTGCCTCCTCTGACGTCCTGGAGCGCACTCTTTCTGCGATGACCCTGCTGCGAGAAGATCTTCAGGGCGCCGACCACCGCCTGGTAGCCGGGCGCCTGGAGCTGGTCTCTAGCTGGCTTCACTCAGACGTGTCTGCTCGGGCGGCGCTGAGCCAGGTGGCAGCAACCTCCGAGAAGGACAAGCAGGTCGCCGCTCAGGCCGCAGCCGCTCGCGAGGTGGCCCTGAAAGATGTCGGGGCCGCCCAGGATCGATGCCGGTTGCTGGAGGCCAAACTGAAGGCTGTGCGCAGCGAGCGTGCGGAAGAAGCTCGTGGACGCTAGGCGGAGGAGGAGAAGATGAAGGCCCGAGAGGACGCCGTTAATGGTCGCGACGCCGAGCTGGAGCAGTTGGCGAAGGCACAGGCCGCGGAGTGCAGTCGGCCGGAGAAGCTGGAGCAGAAGGTGGAGGCAGAGAAGGCCGAGGTGGAAGCTAAGGTGCAGGTCCTGGCTGAGGACCGCGCGGCCTTCAAGCTCCTCGAAGAGAGGTCCCGCAAGGCGCTGCGGTCACTCTACGAGAAGAGCTTGGAGGATCCGCTGGCTACCGACGACGAGGTCCCCACCCAGCTACTTCCTTATCTGGTCGCGGCGCTTGAGGAAGTCGTGAGCGGCATCGGCCCTTCGGCAGAGGGAGAAGCCCGCATCCTTTCCTCAGCTGCGTTGACGCGCGTCTTCAGCCACCTCCATCTTCGCAATCCTGCCGCCCGCCTTGACGAGCAGCTGGAGCCTGTGGACGCCGAGCACTGTGCAGCTGCTGCCGAAGCCGTGAGGGGTCAGGTGGAGGCCCTACTGAAGAGGTTCCGCGCCTTCGATCCCGCGCCCTTGACTGGCGGTGCTGCTGATCCTGCAACTCCGGCGAGTTGTGTAGGTGAGGCCAACGCCGCTAGAGAAGAAGCACCCCTTGCGGGCGACAATGGCGGCGTCCGGGGATGATGAGATGACTTGCTAGTGGCTCCTTTCCTATTTAGTTTCTTTAAAATGCACTATGCCTCGTGGAGGCGTTTGAACTTGCATTCGGTATTGGGAGAACAATATGTCTTGTAATATTTGCTTGAGATTTTGCGATTTCCTTCCCATTTGCTTTACGTTCTACGTCGGCAGGGCCTGACCCCGCGCATACCTCAGCCGCCATTGGGTCGTCCGGATCACCAAGACGAGACCAAGGGGTGAGGGGCTACGTGGCCAGTTAGGCTCCTGAGTCACCATGCTCAGGAGTCCCCCTTGACGTGCAAACAGCTTACGGAAAGGAGATGCAGGAATAGGTCTGGTGTTCTACGTCGGCAGGGCCTGACCCCGCGCATACCTCAGCTGCCGTTGGGTCATCCAGATCACCAGGACGAGACCAAGGGGTGAGGGCTACGTGGCCAGTTAGGCTCCTGAGTCACGATGCTCAGGAGTCCCCCTTGATGCTCAAACGACCATCATACCTTTTCCCTTGCCGAGGCTTGGCTCGGGAGGGGCGCGCGACGATCAGGTCCGGGGGACCTGGCAGGGTGGCGTACACTTGGGCATGACCCGAGCGTAGCCCCCGTGCCCAGCCCCCTCGCACGACTCTCCCGAGGGGAGGTCTTGCGATGAGACTAGACATTGAGCTCAAGGGCTCCCTGAGGTTGATACGGCCATGGGGCCGCCCTCAGTTGTTTATCACCAGCGCGGAGCATAGCGCTTCCGCACTTGCACGGGCGTAACCCCTCCTCGGCCATGTCGACTGCCAGCGCGGAGCATGGTGCTTCCACTGGTGCGTGGGTGAGGGCTCCCTCTGAGTGGAGCCCCTGTGGCGTGTACAACCCCGCCCTGACACATGGCTTGCACGGCAGGGCTAGACGAGGTGTGTCTGGACACTCGTGAGCCAGCGCGGGACTCACGAGGCCCTACCTCAAGGCAGGTTGCGCCTGGTCTTGGTTCTTGTTGACTGTGGTGGTCCTGCGACATGGTTAGGCAACCTGCGCCGAACGAATCTCATGAGGTTATCACATGAGAGGGCCAAGCAGCAACGACCCTAGGAGGTGACGTGAACGGGACCGGCCCGCCAGACAGAGCTCAGCCGTTGGATTTATCGACGCTGCAGGGACGGACCCGAGCACAGACGTCGTGCCTAGCCTTCTTATGCGAAGGATCCTGAAGAAAGACAACTGGCGCACGGCTCCCGTGGTGGGTGACAATCAAGCAGGTGATAACCATAGATAGATTATGCATGGAAAGCGAACTAGCTTAGGTAAATGCAAGAACGATACATGCCACTGGGTCGGACCCGAGCGGCCCGAGGGGCGCCCCCAGCAGAGTAAGCTAAACACGTAAAAGGATACATGCCGCAGGGACAGGCCCACGTGGCTTGGGAATGATGCAGCCCAGGGCGCTCCCAGCTAAATAAACTTGGAAAATATCACCTGGTTCCGTTGTCAAAGGGATGTTGGGGTAGCCGAGGATGCGTGGCGAAGGGGTTTCTCCTCACGAGCCACCGGGGCCCTAAGCCTCGGAAGGCTCTAGGGGTCCAGGCGGTTCCTCGAGGACCGTCTCCATCTCTGCTAGGACTGCGTGATGCCTGGCCTCCTGAGCCGCCAGGACGCTCCGCAGGCTGCGCTGGAAGGCGGCCGCCATGCTCGGCAGGCCGAATGGCATACGAACATAGCTGTGAGGTGGGCCCTCGTAATGTCCCACGCGCGAAGGCCAGAAGAGCTCCTGAGATGCGGCCCTGTTGAGCCCTGGGATGTCGACAGACGCGTAGCCCGCCATCCTCGCCTGGATGGGGAGCCGCGCCAGGTGGGCGGCGATTCCCGCGCATGGCCCTTGCATCCTGCAGCTCCTGAGTGGTCTTGGCGATGAACTCCTGAGCGCTGGGCGCTCCTCGCCCGGTGTCCTCCTGAGGGAAACGTGCCGCAAAGCACGCCTCCATGTGGTGCCCGAGTGCCTCCCTCGTGACGTGGGCCAGGTCTGAGGCCCTCCAGAAGAGAGCCCCCGAGCCTTGCCCGAGGAGGGCGATGGGCGCGCCTTCCTATGCGAGGGAGGGAGGCGCCCCGGGTGCGGGCGCTGATCCTGGTGTGGCACCGGCAGAGGTGCCGCTCCCCTGAGGTCTTGTGTGGAGTAGTTGCTTCTTCTTCTTGGGGATGGCCTCAGGAGGGTATTGCACACCATCGTTGTCGGGGTCTTCGATTGCTGCAGCTTGGAAAGCGCGCTCGAGGGAGCACACCACATCTCTTTCTTCGCGGGGGACTGTGATGATCCCACCGCTTCCTGGCATCTTGAGGATGTTGTAGCCGTGGTGGGTCACTGCCATGAACTTGGCCAGGGCCGGATACCCGAGGATGGCGTTATACGGCAGACGGATGTGAGCGATGTCAAAGTCGATGAGCTCGGTGCCGTAGTTGTCGCGCTGTCCGAAGGTGACAGGGAGGTGGACCGGCCCTATCGGGGTGGTGGAGCCGTCAGTCACTCCTGAGAAGGGCTTGGTGGGCTGAAGCTGATCATATGGCACTTGGAGGCTGTCGAAGGTCTCGACGGACAGGACGTTAAGCCCTACGCCGCCGTCGATGAGGGTCTTGGTGACTTGTACGTTGCTGATGACGGGTGAGCAGAGCATCGGGAGGGCGCTAGCAGTTGCCGCGCACTTGAGCTGGTCCGCCAAGCTGAACGTGATGGTGCACTTGGACCACCTTAGAGGACGCGTGGCCTCGAGCCTGGGAAGGGCTGCATTCACCTCGCGAGCAAACTGCTTGAAGATACGCTGAGAGGTTGGGGCTTGAGCTCCGCCCAAGATGCAGGCGATGACGCGCGGTTCTTGGAAGCCCCCAGCCCCCTCGTCCTGGTGGTGGTGGTCGTTCCTTCTTGGTGGTGGCGGCAGCGGAGGAAGACCGGCGTTGCCCTGAGGGCGGTCCTCGCGAGGCTGATCCCTCCAGGGGCCCTCACGAGGCTGGTCCTGCCAGCGGTCCTCGCGAGGCCGGCCGTGCCACTCCTGGCGGGGGCCGCGATCGTCCTAGCATCCTCCGCCTCGTCCTCCTCCTCGGCCGTAGCCCTGGTCGTTGCACTCGGGGCGTCGACCGAAGCATCCATCTTGAATGGCCCTGAGCTCTTGATAGTCGTTGGTGTTGTGGTTGTGTACGTTGTGGAAGGCACAGAATGGTCGGCTGCTCTTGGACGACTCGGGATGGTCCCGGCCGCGCTTCGTATCCGGCTCCGCCGCGAGCACGGCTACTCCCTTGCGCTTCACGTCCTTGGCCTTGGCTTTCTTCTCCTCCGGGTTGGTAGCTGGGAGCTCGAGGAGGGAAAGGTGCCCCTCCTCCGGCCTTGCACACTTGGTCGCCAGGTTGGACAGCTCCAAAGCCATGCATAACTCCTCGTGGATGGAAAGCTCCTCCTTCATCTTGACGTCGCGGACGCCATCAGAAAATGCCGAGATGATGGCCTCGTCCGTCACCTTGGGGATCTTGAGACGAACGTTGTTGAAGCGCTGGATGTACTTTTGTAGAGTCTCTCCCGGCTGCTGCTTGATGCGGCGTAGGTCACCCGCAGCCGGAGGGCGGTCGCGAGTGCCCTGGAAGTTGGAGAAGCGGTCGCGCATCTCATCCCAGGAAGGGATCGAGCCGGGGGGCAGGTTCAGGAGCCACGAGCGAGCGCCATCCTTGAGAGCCATGGGGAACCAGTTCGCCATGACTTTTTCATCGCCGTTGGCTGCCTCGATGCTCAGCACGTAGAGCTGCAAGAACTCTGCGGGGTCAGGGGTGCCGTCGTAGCGAGGAGGCAGGTCCGGCTTGAACTTGTCCGGCCAGGTGACGCTACGCAGCTCAGGTGTGAAGGCGCGGCAGCCTGCCGTGGCCACCGGGGCCCTTTGCGGATGCGGAGCCTGCCCTTGATGCCCGCGCACCGCCACTGCCAGCGGCACGCAGTCTTGTCGCAGTGGCGCTGGGACCGCGGGAGCATTCTCTTGCGGTCGGGGAACTTCTTGGCATCTTCCTTCTTCTGGCGCGGGTGCCCGACGCGGTGGGTCGCGCCGGGGGGCCGCGCGCCTTGGCGCCAGAGCGCCGTCTTGGTGCAGAGGTGGTGGAGGCGCTCCGTGAGCCACGTTGCCCGCAGCTGGCCCAGGGCGAGGCAGCGAGAGGGATGGCACGGGGGAGCCCCCTACGGCGCTGACCAGCTCGATGATGCGGTCCAGCCAGTCCTCATAGAGGTTGTTGACTGGGCAGTAGCGCAGGAGCTCGCGTGCCATGAGCAGCGCGGCCTACACGTCTGTAGGTGCGCGAGGTGCGTGGGACGACGAGCCGGCCAGAGTAAGTGACGGAGTGGCGGTGCGGCCGTCCCGCCGCACCGAGGGGTGCAGCGAGGACGCTTGCTGCTTGTTTCCCGCCGGGCCAGTGGCGGCCTTGGCAGCGGGCGACAGGGAACGAGGGGAGGCCCGCCGACAGGGGCTGTCTGAGCGACGCGGGCGGCGAGGGCGGCCCGACGCTCAGCACGGGCTCGGCGAGCATCCGCCATGGATGCGATGAAGCGGCGGGACGCAGACCGGCGGAAGGAAAGCTTCGGCGGACCCCTACCTGGCGCGCCAAATGTCAGATTACGGGTTCTGGCAAACCCTTGAGGTTCGAACACTGGGGTGCGCATGAAGATCTCTCCTCCCTCTAGCTCACACCCTCACCGTGATCTCAAGGCTCAGCGCGTCGAACTCACAGAACAAAGGGATACAAGATTTATACTGGTTCGGGCCACCGATGTGGTGTAATACCCTACTCCAGTGTGGTGTGGTGGATTGCCTCTTGGGCTGAGGATGAACAGTTACAAAGGGAAGAACAGCCTCCTGAGGAGAGGTGCTCTAGTGCTTGGTGAGCTTGTGTGGTTGAGGGTGAACTGAATCAATCCCCCCTCTATGGTGGTGGCTAGTCCTATTTATGGAGGCCCTCGTCCTCTTCCCAAATATTGAGCGGGAAGGGATGCCACAACGACCAAATTCGAAGGGAGACAACTAGTACAAGTTATCCTGACTAAAGGTGGTCTTCGCCTACCAAAGGCTCTGGTGGTGACGCCGTCTTTGGCTCCACAGTGACCTCCATCCTGCCGTCCTGCTGGTTTTGGTCTCGTTGCACCGATATGGCAACCTGTGCCTGATGCCTCGGGACTCCTCGCCTGCGCTTGCCACTTTAGCACCAAAGAGGAAACGAGGACACTACGCGTGCTGGCGCCCGCCTGGCTCTAGTCGTCATGGCTTGCGTCATAGGAACCTCGCGAGGTGCCCCTTTCCTTGATCTCTCCGACCCTCACGAGCCGGCCTGGTGAGGCTGCCCCCGAGGAGGTCTTGCGTCGTCCGCCTCGCGAGGCTTGGCCCCTCGCGAGGGTCTTCAGTGTTTGCTGGTGAAGATGGGCCTTACAGGGCCGCTGGTGGAGCCATACCGTGGGCCACAGGCAGGCAAGTCTGGGGACCCATGTTCCCAGGACGCCGATACTGGCTTCGAACTCTACGGCTATGATAGTGATGTAGGTCCTGCTGATATATCGCCAAACGAGGCGACACAAGGTCACGCTCTTCATCCAAAGCATCAAGTGTATTCTGACTTGCCATCTCATTATCAACTTCAACATAGGCCGCTACTCTAGGCGAGTCATGACGGATGTCACTTGGGAGAACCGCTTCCGCACCATAGACCATGAAGAAAGGCGTATAACCTGTTGACCTATTGGGGGTGGTATTGATAATCCATAGCACTGAAGGTCGCTCCCCAACCCAACAACCCGGCGTTTGCTCCAAAGGAACCATAAGCCAGGCTTCATGCCTCTCAAAATTTCTTGGTTAGCCCTTTCTGCTTGACCATTAGACTATGGATGAGCCACGAAAGAAATATCAAGACGGATATGCTCTCTTTGATAGAACTCCTTCATAGTACCCTTAGATAGATTAATGCCATTGTCAGTAATAATACTGTGAGGATAACTAAAACGAAAGATCAGTGTTTTAACAAACTGAACTGCAGTCTCCGCATCATACTTGCTAACTGGCTCCATCAAAAGGTGGGTCTTCTTATCCTTAGACCTCTTGAACGGTCCAACCATATCAAGCCCCCATATTGCAAACGACCAAGTTATTGGGATCATACGCAATTCTTGAGCCGGCACATGAGCTTGTCTAGAATTTTTTTGGCATCCATCAAACTTGCTTACAATATCCTCTACATCAGCATGAGTTGTTAACCAATAAAACTCATGACAAAAAGCTTTAGCCACCAAAGATTTTGAGCCAGCATGATGACCACAATCGCCTTCATGAATCTCTCGTAAAATTTCACGTCCCTCCTCAGGAGAAACTCAATGTTGGAACAAGCCTGTCACACTGCAGCGGTGTAACTTGCCGTTGATGATAATCATAGACTTAGACCTCCTGGTTATTTGCCTTGCCAAAGTTTCATCCTCGGGTAACTCACCTCTGGGTCATATAAGCCAGATAAGGCAAAGTCCAATCTGGAATAGCATGAAGAGCCGCCACAAACTATGCCTCCGGGTCAGGGACAATAAGATCTTCTTCAGACGGTGACTTGACAGAAGGATTGTGTAATGCATCGAGGAACACATTAGGAGGCACCGGCTTACGTTGAGACCCAAGCCGGGACAATGCATCAGCTGCCTCATTCTTTTGTCGATCAAGGTGATCCACCTGATAACCCTTAAAGTGACTAGCAATATTATCAACCGGCCGACGATAAGCCGCCATGAGCGGGTCTTTAGAGTCCCACTTGCCCGAGACTTGCTGAGCCACAAGGTCTGAGTCGCCCAGGCACCTGACCCGGCTTAAATTCATCTCTTTAGGCATACGAAGGCCATGGAGTAAAGCTTCATACTCAGCTGCATTGTTAGTACAAGGAAACATGAGCCTTAAAACATAGCAAAAAAATTCACCTCATGGGGAAGTCAAAATAACTCCAACCCCTGAGCCCTCAAATTGCCTGGACCCATCAAAGTGGATTGTCCAATATGTGTTGTCAGGCTTTTCCTCAGGTGTCTGCAACTGTCGGTGCAACAAACCCTGGGTCTGTTGCCCGGACTGTGCACAGGCATGGGAACAAGATTGAAGCACCATCCCAAGTTCAAAGTACAAGGAACCAACAGATGCGAAGAACTAACATGCGGATCAGAGGGACCAAGCTTAAGCCAGAGGAGCAGGATATCGTCAAGAGAAAGGCCTCATTTGTCGGGCAGGCGAGCCCGGCAAGGGGCGAGGCCACCCCCAGAAGCAGGCGACCAAAGCACCCTGGCAGGGCCTGCCGGGGCTCGCGGAGGCAAAACCACCTCACCAACCATTCCACCATGACCCATGTTGTCGATCAGTGCGGTGTCAAGCCGCAGAGTGACTAAGTGGCAGCCATTCGCCACATGGCAGCCTCTCCCTACAAGAGAAACCCATAGACGACACCCGTCCTGCGACGTGTCAAGCAAGCAAGCGCGTTGCTGGCAAGATAGCCAGGCAAGCCTTGCCGGGCAACCAAAGATGTGACACTAAGCGGTGCATTTAATGCACCCTGTCAGCCCACAGAGTTAGGTATGATAGCACTGTTTGCTATCTTATCAGTTTGTAATGACTACTTTGCCATTGTGGTGACCCCTTGATTTATAAATGGAGGCCCATGGCAACCATAGAAAGGTTTAGAAGATTGGATAACTCACACCCCCATACGCGCGTAGTCGCTGCTGCCTCAAGGCTACCCCTGCCGGGCAAGTGAACTATGCTCCACCACCACCTTTCCACCATCAATCCACCAAAGCAGGAGTAGGGTTTTATGCCTCCCGGCGGCCCGAACCTTGGTAAAATTGCCTGTGTGATCTCTGTTGTGCTGCCCCACGCTCGTTTGCTATTTGTGCAACGCGTCACCCCCCTGCCGAACCAGCAAGGGGCCTCCTGGTCCCATAGGTGGCCGTGGTTTCCCGCAACATCTTTGGCGCGCCAGGTAGGGGGCTCGCTTGTGTGAACCTAAAGGCATGTGCAGCGCATCGACTTCATCACCATCTTCATCTTCGACGACGCAATCGATCATGGTGCCCAAGAAGAAACCCGGTCCTTCGGCTAACCCATCCACCTCGAAGGCTCCGCCGCCCGTGACCTCTAACACTGCGGGGGGTGCGGAGGCGCACGAGGACGCGGACACTGCTGCGGATGTGCTCGGAGCAGGCGACACCGCCACCACTTCCCCCGCAGCCGCCACAGGAGTAGGAGGCACCGGAGGAGAGCAACATCAGCAACATCCCGATGGCCACGCTCCCCAAGGTACGGTGAGGGGGTTACTCCATCCGCGCCCCTCTCTCCTGCCGATGGGCACAGCCACAACAACGGTGCTCGGACCGGGGCGAACCGCCGCCCTCCGGCCGCCCCCCACCACGGGTGCGGTCGGAGCGCGTGCACCCCCCGGGACGGGCTGAACAAGCTGTTGCGCCCGACGGAGCCGCTGGACCTCGAGCGCCTTCGCCACACCACATCCAGGTGGCCGTCCCGCAGCAACAGCAGGGGCGCAGTGCTACCGCCGCTGGCACCGTCAGGAGCCGAGCGACGGTACAATCGACTTCATCATCTTCCATGCCAAGTACAGCTTCGGAGGCCATGGCGCGAGCTCAGCTGCTGCCGAGGTTTCCTCCAGCGGCCGAGCAGATGGACGAATGGCGTGCCACCATCCAAAGCCTGCTCGGTTTCGCTGAAGCTGGGGGCTCACGGCGAGCTAGCCCGCCACGACCTCCCCAAGCGAGAGAAACAACTCATGTTGCTGACCGTACGGAAGGGGCCATCCCCATGATGCAGTCCCCACCATGGCAGCCAGTGCGAGTGCAACAGAATCAAGAACCCGACGATGTCTCGATGGCCTCTTCTGACCCTCGAGTACGCCGAGGCCAACGTTGAGCCCCGGAGGATGGGCGGAGAGGAGACGCGTGCGTCATCATCGAGCAACACCGCGACGACCTCCGCCGGACCGATGGTTGCGACGGCCTCAATGTCGATGAGCCTGCGCTCGGTGTTGGTGGGTGCCTACCTTTCGAGGTTGGCTGCCCTGCCTTTACACAAGATCTGTGGCAAGTCCATTGGCCGTCCATTCGCATGTTCAAGCCAGAGATACCTGAGAAGTACGACGGGAGGCTGAACCCGGCAGAGTTCCTGAGCATCTACACCATTGCTGTTCAGGCTGCCAGGGGAAGAGATGAGAAAGTGTTTGCCAACTACTTCCCTTTGGCCCTCAAGTCCAATGTGAGGTCTTGGCTGATGCACATACCGGAGAACTCCATTTCGTCATGGGCTGACCTATGCCACGAGTTCATTGGGGCCTTTACTGGCGGTCATCAAGAACCCGGCATGCCTAGTGACTTGCAGCTTCTCCAGCAGAAGGAAGGAGAAACCCTCCGTGAGTATTTACAGAGATTCAGCAAAGTTCATAGAAATATTCCAAATATCCATCCGGCAGCCGTAATAGCTGCCTTCCAGTCCAATGTGCGCAACCGTCGTATTCGTTCCAAGATGAACGTGTGGTTGCCCAACACTGTGAAGGAGCTTTATACACTGGTGGATAAGTGTGCTCGGATGGAGGAGGGAAGGAAGCTGCCCGAAGAGGGAGATTGCGCCAACGTTGATTCAGAGGATGAGGACGAATCATCCAGTCATAAGAAGAGCAAGAAGCACAGTAAGAAGCGAAGAGATATGGCAATGATGACTGCTGAAGGATATGGTACGCCTAGTACCGGCAAGAAGGCCAAAGCTGAGGCCCTCGGCAAGGAAGCTGCCGCATGCACTGACTGCAAAGAGGCTGCGGCTGTCGAGAAAGCTGGGAAAGGCGATGGGCCTTACTGCAAGATTCATCGGACCATGGGCCACGACCTTCAAGAGTGTTACCAGGTTGAGCAGCTTGTCAAGAAACGGAGAGCGGAGTATGAGAAGCGTGATAAGGAAAAAGGTCAGAATGTTGAGGGCGGTAAGGGCCGGGGTGGTGAAGTAAATCGCCACGGCAAACCCTTTCTGAACCAAGGAAAGCTCGCCAGAGGTCGAGAGAAGGAAACCTGTGATGATGAAAGTGATGGGGGGATGAAGAGGAAACCAGTGAGCAAGAGTTTCAGAAGGCCACATACGCCCTGTGAATTGACGAAGGTGCATCTTTGCACACTTCTCACCGCCAGCTCAAACGGTGGGCACGAGAAGTCAATGTCGTGGAGCTAGCGCCAGAGGCCCGGAAGCCACTCAAATGGTCCCGTACGCCCATTATCTTTGACGACGAGGATCATCCTAGCCGTACCACTGCGGTAGGATGTTTGCCGTTGTTGGTCTCCCCAACAATCCGCAACCTCAAGGTCACAAAGATGTTGGTAGACAGCGGGGCCGGGTTGAATCTGATTTCCCTGGCAGTCATTAATAAGCTTCAGATAGGAGAAGATGAGCTAGAGGTTACCGACATGTTTCAAGGAGTTAATCTCGACAGGAGCCATCCTAAGGGAAAGATTACATTGCCGGTAACGTTTGGGGGAGAACTGAACTACCAGACTGAGAGGATTGTGTTTGATGTGGTTGATCTCCCCCTGTCGTACAATGTGATTCTTGGACGCCCGGCCTTGGCTATGTTCATGGCGGCATCCGACTATGCCTACAACACCTTGAAGTTGCCTGGGCCACTGGGAGTCATCACCATCCCACCAGATGAGAAGGATGCAAGCATTTGTGTGGACAAGATGTGCCGGGATGCGGTCGCGGCAGAGACAGCGGCAGCGGTAGCTCCCGCCAAGGAAAGTAAAGGAAAGAAGAGAGATCGTAGGGACTCCGGCAAAGAGTCCGGGAAGCGTGCCCCCACCAAGTGCACGACACCCGTTGACGACGTGCCGGAGTGTTCTAACAACAAAGGATCCAAGGTTGCCGCACCCCAAGTGAAGAAGGTCCCGACAGGGCTGGCTGGCGTTGATGGTACTTTCACTATCAGTGCCACCCTCGATGACAAATAGGAAAGCACGCTCATTGCCTTCCTGCGGGCGAATATCAATGTGTTTGACTGCCAACCATCTGATATCCCTGGTGTTCCCAGAGAGGTAATCGAGAACCACCTTGTTGTCTGCCCACATGCCCGACCTGTCAAGCAGAAAGTCCGGAAGCAGGCCTTGGAGAGACAGCAGTTCATTGTAGAAGAGATCAAGAATCTTGAGGCAGCTGGTTTGGTCAGAGGAGTACTGCATCCCACGTGGTTGGCAAATCCAGTGGTAGTCCGAAAGGCTAATGGGAAGTGGAGGCTTTGCATAGATTTCACAGATCTCAGCAAGGCTTGCCCGAAAGACCCATTTCCCTTGTCGCGCATCGACCAGATTGTGGACTCCACTTCAGGTTGGGATTTGCTCTCCTTTCAAGATGCATACTATGGGTATCACCAAATATTGACGTCCAAGGAAGATGAAGAGAAGACGTCGTTCATCACTCCATGTGGTACGTACTGCTTTATCTGCATGCCATTCGGATTAAAGAGTGTCGGGTCCACTTTTGCAAGGGCAATCTAGATTGGTTTTGAGCCACAGTTACACAAAAACATAGAGGCCTATATGGATGATATTGTGGTCAAGAGCAAGGATAAGGCCACCCTTATTCAAGATTTGGAGGAGACATTTGAAAATCTGCGCAAGATCAATCTGAAGCTCAACCCGGAGAAGTGTCTATTTGGTGTTCCTTCTGGCAAGTTGCTTGGGTTCTTTGTATCCCATCGTGGGATCGAAGCCAACCCCGACAAGATCGAGGCCATCGAGCAGATCCAAGCGCCAAGGACAAATAATGATGTGAGGCGCCTGACATGATGTGTTGCCGCACTAAGCAGATTCATCTCCAAGTCTGTCGAGTGTGCCCTGGCGTTCTTCAAGATTTTGAAGAAGGTCGACCCTATGAAGTGGACCCCCGAAGCAGATGTAGCTTTGCAAGAGTTGAAGGCCTACTTGTCCTCTGTGCCTACCTTGGTTGATCCCAAACCCCAGGAGTCGTTGTTGCTATACTTGGCGGCAACCAACCAAGTGGTTAGTGCAGCCTTGGTAGCGCAGCCGGAAGTGGATGAGGCAGAAAGTGAGCAGAGACCAGCTGGGTCAGAAAAGGTCAGGACAGCAATGAGCATGACAACGAGAGCAACCCCAAGGACGCGGCAAGGAAAAAAAGTTGTGCAGTGCCCAGTGTACTTCATCAGCTCCCAGTTACAAGGGGCTAGATTGAGGTACTCTGGCATGCAGACGTTGATCTTTGGCCTCATTATGGACTTAAGGAAACTTTGCTACTACTTCCAAGCCCATGAGATCACGGTTGTTACTCGTTTTCCGTTGCAAAGGATACTCCAAAACCCTGAGGCTACCGGCAGAATAGTGGAGTGGGCTTTGGAGTTATCCAGCTTTGGTTTGAAGTTTGAGAGCACATCAACTATTCAGAGCAGGGCATTGGCAGAGTTTATTGCAGAATGGACGCCAACCCCTGATGAGGAAGTAACAGAGACAGTTATCCTCGGTAAGGAATTACCCCAAGAATGGATTATGTATTTTGATGGTGCCTTCTCCCTACAAGGTGTAGGAGTTGGCATGCTTCTTGTCGCCCCCTCCGGGAAGCACTTGAAGTACGTCGTCCAAATGCATTTTGCCCAGGAAGAAGCGACCAACAATACAACTGAATATGAAGGGCTCCTTGCCGGCCTCCGGATTGCATCTGAATTGGGAATTAAGAAGCTAATCATTCGAGGAGATTCACAGCTTGTGCTGAGACAAGTCAACAAGGATTATCAAAGTCCATTGATGGAGGCATACGTCGAGGAAGTGAGGAGATTGGAGGAGCGCTTTGACGGATTGCAAACAGAGCATGTACCCCGTGCTGAAAACAGCATAGCTGATCATCTGTCAAAGTGTGGTGCGGAGAAGCTTCCTATGGAACGAGGGACTTTTGTTCTCCATCTCACTCAGCCCTCCATATCCCCAGCAACAATGGCCCGGAAGAGGAGAAATTTGGACTACGGTAAGCCTCTCCCGGTAGAGCCGTCCGCTCTTGGCAGAGACCCTGCCGGAAACAACTCCTCACAGCCTGCCGGACCACCCCCTCCAGCCGGGTCCATGGACCCCGCGAACAAGGCTAGTGCTCCTGCAACAGAGGAGGTGCCGCTAGTCCTCGTTGCCGATCGCCAGGATCCAACTTGGGCAACGCACATTGTCCCCTTCCTCCAAACCGGAGAGATTCCCGGCGACCGAGATGAAGCTAAAAAAGTAGCCCGGAGGGCCAGTATGTATCAGTTTGTCGATGGCACTCTATACAGAAGGAGGCCAACGGTGTGAAATTGAAGTGTGTCTGCCGGGAAGAAGGAAAGGAACTGCTGGCTAAGATTCACAGAGGAATGTGTGGCTCCCACATTGGATCAAGGGCATTAGCTGGGAAAGCATTTCGGCAAGGATTCTATTGGCCCACAGCCCTCCAAGATGTGGTCGAGCTAGTCATGAAATGTGAATCCTACCAGTTCCATTCCAAGAAAAAACACCTGCCTGCCCAAGCTCATCAAACAATCCCTTTATCATGGCCAATTTCGGTCTGGGGCTTGATATCTCGGCCCCTTCCCCCGAGAAATCGGGGGCTTTGAATTCTTGTCCGTTGCCATCGACAAGTTTACAAACTGGACGGAAGTGACTACCATGAGAAATGTGACTGCTCAGTCAGCTGTCAAGTTCTTGAAAGAATTGGTGTGTCGTTTTGGAGTTCTGGCAAGGATCATCACCGACAACAGCACCCAGTTCACGAGCCGCGCCTTCATGCAATATGTTCATGCCCCCGGATGCAAGATCTCATTCGCCTCTGTGGCACACCCCCGGAGCAATGGACAAGCTGGAGGGCGAACACTGAAGTGTTGCGTGGACTCAAGACAAGAACTTTTGATATGCTGCAGAAGCACGACATGCGGTGGATCGACGAGCTGCGGGTAGTTCTCTGGTCCCTCAGAATGACACCAAACCAAGCTATCGGATAGACGCCCTTCTCCCTGGTCTATGGGGCGGAAGCAGTTGTCCCCACGGAACTCATTTACGGGTCGCCTCGAGTGCTTTCCTACGATGGAGTAGCGCAAGATCAGAACTGGCATGGCGACGCTGTGCTACTCGAGGAGAACCGTCTCTAGGCTGCTAGGCGTGGTGCATGCTACCAGCAAGCCCTGCGTCGCTATCATAGCTGTAGGGTTAACGCCCGGTGTTTTGAGGAAGGTGACCTTGTCCTTAGGTGTGTTCAGTCCACCAAGGGTACAAACAAGTTTTCACCGAAGTGGGAAGGCCCTTACCGGGTAGTACGAGTCACCAGACCTGGCGTAGTCCGTCTGGAGACCGGAGATGGCACTCAGTTGCAAAACTCATGGAAATTTGAGTATCTCTGTAACTTCTACCCGTAAGGCGCGGCTGTCCGGCCCTGCCCGGCAGCCACCCATTTGTACAGGCCTTGCCTCAGCTGCATGTAACCCCTTATACAAAGCCAGGGCGATGACCCTGTGCAAGAGAAAATAAAGAAGCGCTATGGGGGCCCCCGACCAAGATTGCATGCATGCATGAGCCTACCAAGATCACTGCATAAGCATTTCATGAGCATTTGCATTTGCATATAGATAGGATCGCATCCTGCATTCATTCTCATCTCCATGAAGCTGCAGGTTCCTCCCATGGACTTAGCTTCGACAAGGAGTTGAGAAGATTGCCCGGCACAGCGATCCCCAGCAAGCCAAACATATAAGTTTTACCTCCTATCCATTAGTGTTCTGTAAGGCTATAACTTGAGCATGAGAAAGCTTCGCCACTCTTTTGAGACTTAGGTGCTCCCATCCATGACTCGAACATTGCTTTAGTCAGGGTGGTCGCAGTGGCCTTTGGTAAAGAGAAGTTGGCGTGGGGCTGGTCCCTTTGTCTGTAACCTGGTAGACGCAGCTCTCTGGCAGACGAAAAGGGTGCCGGCAGGATAGCCTGCCGGGGAAAACTCGTTTATTTACATAAGAGGCATCTCGCCTCTGCATGGACATATACATGCACGGGTTCCCGGCAAGGTTCATCCTTTTCATTTATATGCTGATACAAGTACAAGTGTTATAGAACACAAACATGGACTCGAGGGATTACATTATTTCAATTAAAATTTGGCAAATGCCTACAGATTTAAGATTGAAAAAAGATAAGTGCCCCATAATGCCTTTGCCCCTGTCCATCTTCTACCGAAAGAGGTCGAAGAGGCCGGAGGCGGGCACATCTGGGATTCGGCGCCTCCCCATGATCAGGACGGCATTGCTCCCCAGCAAGGAGGAAGAAACCGGAGGGCAGACGTGGATGGTGATGCTACCGGAGGACCAGATGGGAGGCACGGAGTCACCGGCAAACACGACTCGTCGGAACGATCATCCCTGTTCTTGACGCGTCATGGGTTGCCGCTGCCGTCCACATCGCTACCATCCGAAGACCTCGGCGCAGCCGTCACGCCGGACGCCATGCTCTCTGGGTCCTCCCACAGAGAGCATGGTTGTCCCCAGGAGCCCTGATGTTAGAAGCTACCGCACGTCCCGGAGACATATGAGAAAGCAAGGAGCCTTCCTGTGTGACAGGAGGACGACACCCGGGAGGAGCCAGATTCGCCCCTATTAGCGACGAATCTCTTCCGTCGCTCCTCCCCAGTGTCGCAAGGGGTAGAAGAATGGGGAGCAATCGACTGCCACGCGCCGTGCCCGCGTCGGGCCTCGACATGGTGTCGTTCGCGTCCCCTCCCACTGAAGTCAAGGCCTCGGGCGGCCCGGCGGCAAGCACGCCGGGATCGCCACTCCTGGCATTGTCGCCACACCACCCAAGTCCCCCTTCTAGATCCACTAGAAACTTCAAGATGGAGCCCGGGGTACGGCCCTAAGCCCTTTTTTCCAGCATAACCAGCAGACGATAAGAAGAGGAGGAATGCGAAGATGAGTGACTCCACCCTCCTCCGCCCCTCCCTTTTATAGGCGGGGCGGGGAGGGAGGCTCTCCCTCAATGGGCGGCCGCCGTCCCCCTCTACCAATTCAAGACAACTGGGCCCTCACCTTGATGCTCTCCCACGCCACGCGCCTCCGTTACCTACCCCACGCGATGCATGCAGCATACGTGGCCAAGGATAAGGGCGTGGTGGGAAGAGTGAATTGGTAGTTTCTACCCCATGCATTAAAGTCATTCACGAGCCATTACTGGAGCAGCCCCACCACTATTGGCTTTACATGACGCACGGAGAAACTGGAAGCTGGCCCGGAATCAAGGCTAATGAAGAAGCAAAGAAGACTTTGAGAGACCAGCCTCTTTAGCAACTCTCGCTTGTGCACTTATTATGCCCTACCCCGATGACGCTCGGCAGCGTGTTCGGGGCAGGCCCGGGGGCTTCTGTCGGTGCAACAAACCCTGGGTCTGTTGCCCAGACTGTGCACACGCACGGGAACAAGATTGAAGCACCAGCCCCAGTCAGAGTACAAGGTACCAAGAGATTCAAAGAACTAACACGCAGATCAGAGGGACCAAGATCAAGCCAGAGGAGCAGGATATCGTCAAGAGAAAGGCCTCCTTTGCCAGGCAGGCGAGCCCGGCAAGGGGCGAGGCCACCCCCAGAAGCAGGCGACCAAAGCACCTCGGCAGGGCCTGCCGGGGCTCGCGGAGGCAAAACCACCTCACCAACCATTCCACCATGACCCACGTCGTCGATCAGTGTGGTGTCAAGCCGCAGAGTGACTAAGTGGCAGCCATTCGCCACATGGCAGCCTCTCCCTACAAGAGAAACCCACAGATGACACCCGTCCTGTGACGTGTCAAGCAAGTAGGCGTGGAGCTGGCAAGATAGCCCAACAAGACTTGCCGGGCAACCAACGATGTGACACTAAGCGGTGCATTTAGTGCGCCTGTCAACCCGCAGAGTTAGGTATGATAGCACTGTTTGCTATCTTATCAGTGCGTAATGACTACTTTGCCATTGTGGTGACCCCTTGATCTATAAAAGGAGGCCCATGGCAACTGTAGAAAGGGTTAGAAGATTGGATAACTCACACCCTCATATGCGCGTAGTCGCAGCTGCCTCAAGGCAACCCCTGCCGGGCAAGTGTACTACACTCCACCACCACCTTTCCACCATCAATCCACCAAAGCAGGAGTAGGGTTTTACGCCTCGCGGTGCCCCGAACCTGTAAAATTGCCTGTGTGATCGCTGTCGTCCTGCCCCACGCTCGTCTGCTCATTGTGCAACGCGTCGCCCCCCTACCGAACCAGCAGGGGGCCTCCTGGTCCCATAGGTGGTCGTGGTTTACCGCGACAGTCACTTCGGCCAGTCATTTATGAAATCCAGCAAAGCCTGAGATTTGATGGCTGTTCTTGGGACATACTTCAAACCATGAGGTCCAAGTTCAATTGCCCACTTAGCAACCCGGCATGTAGCCTCCCTATTCTAAATAATATCTACCAAAGGAGCATAGCTGACCGAAGTAATAGGATGGCCAAGAAAATAATGCTTCAGCTTGCCACACGCCATGAACACCCCAAACATCAGTTTCTGCCAATGTGGGTATCGTTGCTTGGACTATGTCAACACCCCACTAACATAGTAAGCCAGCCGTTGAACTGGGTACTCCTTAACCGCCTCCTTGCGCTCTGCAACAACTGCCACACTGACCGCCTTATTATTAGCCGCCACGTAAAGGAGCAAGGGCTCTTTCTCAATGGGAGCAGCAAGGACAGGCAGCTCAGCTAACTATTTCTTGAGCGCCTCAAATGCCTCATTAGCATCATCACTCTAGACAAAGTGATATGTCTTCTTCATCATCTGGTATAAGGGAAGTGCCTTTTCTCCCAGGCGACTTATAAAATGGCTCAAAGTTGCAATACGACCCACCAAACATTGGACGTCATTGACACACGCCGGCTTAGAAAGTGAGGTGATAGCCTTGATCTTCTCTGGGTTAGCTTCAATGCCCCTTTCTAAGACCAAAAATCCCAAAAGTTTACCTGCTGGCACGCCAAAGACACACTTGGACGGGTTAAGCATCATTTTATAGACCCAGAGATTGTCAAAAGTTTCTTTCAGATCATCCAGGAGAGTCGCCTTCTTTCTAGATTTAACCACAGTGTCATCCATATAAGCATGAACGTTGCGCCAAATCTGGCTATGAAAACAATTCTGAACATAGTGTTGATAAGTCGCCTGGGCACTCTTAAGCCCAAAAGGCATAGAAACATAGCAGAAAGCTCCAAAAGGTGTAATGAAGGATGTCTTCTCTTGGTCTTTAACTGCCATCTTGATCTGATGATAACCAGAATATGCATCCAGGAAACATAAACTCTCGCAACCCGCTGGTCGATAAGGGGGAGATCAAATGGATCAACTGGACAGGCTTTGTTAAGATCTGTGTAATCAACACACATATGCCAAGTGTCGTTCTTCGTCAGTACAAGCACAGGGTTAGCCAACCACTCAGGGTGAAAAACTTCGACAATAAACCCAGCCTCTAAGAGCCATGCTACCTCTTCTCCAATAGCCTTACATCGTTCTTCATTGAAACGACGAAGGAACTGCTTAACCAACTTAAACTTAGGATCCACATTAAGAGTGTGCTCAGTGAATTCGCTCGGTACACCCGACATGTCAGAAGGTTTCCTTGCAAAGATGTCCCGATTCTCAAGGATGAACTTGATGAGCGCGTTTTGCTATTTAGGATCCATATTAGCCCCTACTGTGAACTGCTGAGATGAGTCGCCAGGGACAAAGTCAACCTGGTTAGTATCATCAGCCAACTTAAATTTCAACAAAGGGTCTTGCTCAGTGGTGGGCTTCTCCAAAGGTGTCATATCGGCCGGGTCAACATTATCTTTGTAAAACTTACGCTCCTTAGTAGTGCAAGCTGACTCTGCATAAGCCGCGTCTCATTCCTCGCATTCCAAAGCGATCCTTTGATCACCGTGGACTGTGATTGTGCCTTTTAGCCCTAGCATCTTAAGATGTAAATAAACATAGCAAGGGTGAGCCATCAACCTAGCATAAGCAGGCCATCCGAACAACGCATGATATGGACTCTTGATTTTGACCACCTCAAACCATAGCGTCACTGCTCTATAGTCATAATCATTACCAAAAGCAACTTCCAAGGCAATCTTTCCCACAGGATATGCCGACTTACCAGGCACCACACCATGGAAGACTGCGGAAGAGGGCTTATGATCTTTGTCAGTTAAGTTCATCCGGTGAAAGGTGTCATAATGCAGGATGTTGACACTACCGCCACCATCCATAAGCACCTTAGTGAATTTATAACCCCCGACCTAAGGGGCTACCACCAATGCCAGATGACCTGGATTCTCAACCCGGGGCGGGTGATCCTCCCGACTCCATGTGATTGGATGTTCTGACCACCGCAAATATTGAGGCATCACCGGCTCAACAGTATTGATTGCACGCTTATGAACCTTCTGATCTCGTTTGCGAAGACTTGTGGTAAAAACATGGTAGTGGCCACCATTGAGCTGTTTTGGATTACTCTGATATCCTGACTGGTTCCCTTGCTGATGGTTTCCTTGACTAGGCTGCTGATTATAACCACCCTGATTATCTTGATTTTGATAGCCAGTGTTTGAGCCGCCACCACCAAAACCAGACCCTTGTGAGACGGATCCTGACCCGCCAGGCGGCCCATTATTATTACCATGATTCTGATTAAAACTGGAATTCTTGTACTCTTGCATGATAAAACAATCCTTCCAGGCATGAGTCGCTGGCTTATTAGGCAGACTGTGTTTTGGGCAAGGGTCATTGAGCATTGCCTCAAGATTAAAGTTTTTTCCTCCAAAGGACGGCTTACCATTACCATTACGACGCTAGTTTGTATACCTTGTTGGTGTTAGCTACGAGTTCTGACTCGCCGTCGGGGTTTCGTCGCTTACCACCGTTGCCCTGATTGTTGCTATTGTGCCCTGCCATATTCTGCTGATGACCCTTACCATTGCCACTCTTCTTGCACTTGTTGGATTTCTCATCATCAGACCTAGGGTCCTTTGTGGTGTCAGAGTCGGCATATTTAATGAGAGCCACCATGAGCTCACCCATGTCATTGCAATGACGCTTAAGCTACCCAAGCTTCTGTTTAAGGGGGGGGGGGTAAAATGACAGTTCTTCTCCAAGACCAGAACCTCCTGACCTGCTGCAATACTATCCGACGAGTGAATAATGGCAGAGACCCGCCGGACCCAATGATGGGCCGACTCATCCTCGTGCTGCATGCAATTATCAAGATCGATAATCGTTAGAGGCTGCTTGCACGTCCCTTGAAAATTCTTAATGAACCGCGCTTTCAACTATGCCCATGAATTGATGAATTAGGAGGCAATCCTTTTAACTGAAGGAAATATGCCCTAGAGGCAATAATAAAGTATTATTTATTTCCTTATATCATGATAAATGTTTATTATTCATGCTAGAATTGTATTAACCGGAAACATAATACATGTGTGAATACATAGACAAACAGTGTGTCACTAGTATGCCTCTACTTGACTAGCTCATTAATCAAAGATGGTTATGTTTCCTAGCAATAGACATGAGTTGTCATTTGATTAACGGGATCACCTCATTAGGAGAATGACGTGATTGACTTGACCCATTCCGTTAGCTTAGCACCCGATCGTTTAGTATGTTGCTATTGCTTTCTTCATGACTTATACATGTTCCTATGACTATGAGATTATGCAACTCCCGTTTACCGGAGGAACACTTTGTGTGCTACCAAACGTCACAACGTAAATGGGTGATTATAAAGGTGCTCTACAGGTGTCGCCAAAGGTACTTGTTGGGTTGGCGTATTTTGAGATTAGGATTTGTCACTCCGATTGTCGGAGAGGTATCTCTGGGCCCATTCGGTAATGCACATCACTATAAGCCTTGCAAGCATTGTGACTAATGAGTTAGTTGCGGGATGATGTATTACGGAACGAGTAAAGAGACTTGCCGGTAACGAGATTGAACTAGGTATCGAGATACCGACGATCGGATCTCGGGCAAGTAACATACCGATGACAAAGGGAACAACGTATGTTGTTATGCGGTCTGACCGATAAAGATCTTCGTAGAATATGTAGGAACCAATATGAGCATCCAGGTTCCGCTATTGGTTATTGACCGGAGAGGTGTCTCGGTCATGTCTACATAGTTCTCGAACCCGTAGGGTCCGCACGCTTAACGTTACGATGACAGTTTTATTATGAGCTTATGTATGTTGATGTACCGAAGGAGTTCGGAATCCCGGATGAGATCGGGGACATGACGAGGAGTCTCGAAATGGCCGAGACGTAAAGATCGATATATTGGACGACTATATTCGGACTTCGGAAAGGTTCCGAGTGATTCGGGTATTTTTCTGAGTACCAGAGAGTTACGGGAATTCGTATTGGGCCTTAATGGGCCATACGGGAAAGGAGAGAAAGGCCCCAAAGGGTGGCCGCACCCCTCCCCATGGGCTAGTCCGAATTGGACTAGGGAGGGGGGGGCGCCCCCTTTCTTCTTTTTCCTTCCCCCTTCCCTTCTCCTACTCCCACAAGGAAAGGAGGAGTCCTACTCCCGATGGGAGTAGGACTCCCTCCTTGGGCGCGCCACCTCCCCTCGGCCGGCCCTCTCCTCCTTGCTCCTTTATATGCGGGGGCAGGGGGGCAACTCTAGACACACAATTGATATACGATATTTTAGCTGTGTGCGGTGCCCCCCTCCACCATATTACACCTCGATAATATCGTTGCGGAGCTTAGGCGAAGCCCTGTGTTGGTAGAACATCATCATCGTCACCACGCCATCGTGCTGATGAAACTCTCCCTCAACACTCGGCAGGATCGGAGTTCGAGGGATGTCATCGAGCTGAACGTGTGCTGAACTCGGAGGTGCCGTGCGTTCGGTACTTGATCGGTCGGATCGTGAAGACGTACGACTACATCAACCGCGTTGTGATAACGCTTCCGCTTTCGGTCTACGAGGGTACGTGGACAACACTCTCCCCTCTCGTTTCTATGCATCACCATGATCTTGCGTGTGCGTAGGAATTTTTTTGAAATTACTACGTTCCCCTACATTAACCACGTTCGAGCTAGCCCATCTAACATCATAGTAAAGTATTTGGCACATACATCATCATTGACATCCAGCATCTCCATGGCTAACTCGTAACTCTCAATCTAGGCCTAAGGAGGGAGATCAGCTATGTAATTAGCTACCTTACGAGGACCCTTGAAATCCTTAGGCAGCCGTTCATTACGTAAAGCTGGTACTAAACAGGGCACCGCAACAGACCTGGAAATTACACCAGCCTCTACTGAGGCCGAAGGGGTCACCGGAGGCTGCTGATAAGCCCCTAGTTGAGCCGCCGCTGCTGCCTCCGCCTCTCGGCAAGCTCTTGCTTGGTCCACAATCACCTGAGCCTGAGTAAGGGGCGGGTTATTCCCACGGGGTGGGTCATCATTACGGGGCGGGTTACGACACCGCTCACTGCTAGAAACTACTGGCGACTCAACGCGCCGGCTGTAACTGCAACTTTGGCGAGGGCTTGAATGAACACGATCTCGACTGTAGGAGTAAGCCACCTGCTATGCAACAACTGTTCGAAGGAGTTCAACTGCGTTCTGGGTCTCTACCGCCGCCGGCGACTCTCCCTCGATCGGAATCGCCCCGCCAGCCGGGTTGCTACCGCTAACATGTTATCTACCGGGTTAGAATAGTGACTAGGTGGTGTTGAAAACTGCTGAGGCGGGGTCTGATCCTTACGGGGCGGGTCTGGTAGTCGAGGCTGAGCTGCCGTGCCACTCCCTGGTGCCCCCGCAACCCCGGTCGTACCTGGCGGGTTACTTGGTCCTTCCCTAGGCATGTTGAACAAGGTTCGCGCCTCATACTGCAAAGGCACGCGGTTTGGTGTCTCCTATGAAGAACAACATTGGAGGCATCCTGATCCAAACTTAAGCGAAAAGCTTCCACCCTTATACGATGTGATTTGGCATCCATCTGGGCCCGTTCTGGCGCCATCCTGACGTTTTCTATGCTGAGATCCTCCTGGGCCTTCGCTATCTCATCTCACACCTTTGCAATTTTTGGCATTATGTTGTAGTTGACCTAGATGTCATATCTGCAGCTGTTGATGAATTTAGAGCCAGCCCTGTGTCAGCCATGAAAATAGCAGCCCTGCACGGCGGCTCATAGGGGGTCCGAAATACTATTGCCATCGGAGTAGCCCCCAAGCCCACCATCTGGAAGCTGATAGATTGACTCCGTCTCTCCAGTCAAGGACTCATCGCCTGAGTATATGAGAGTCTCTCCTCCAGATATAGAATCTTCTGCAAGATCTGTGGCATGTGTAAAACGAACGAAGACATGTTTCCGGCAGGGTTGAACCGGGGCGGGTCGCACGCGCCGAGCCAGCTCGACCATGTCAGTGCAGATATTCGGCTCAAGCTATGATTCGCTGATCTTGCCAATGAAGACATGAATTCCGTCGAAGGGGACCCGGTACCCTTACTCGATTGAGTCGTCCTCGGGGCCCCAGCCTGCGTTGTCGATGTAGAGCTTGCCGCGGCGACTCTTAGTCATCCTACCAACGGCGTATCCCTCGATCCCTGGGAAGGAGCCCTTCAAGAACTCGAAACCACCGTGCGCTGGCCCCATATTTGGCGCCAACTGTTGTGGTTTTTTCACGACTGATGCCCTTGTGAAAGGACTTAGGTGTGGAGCCATCGCAATGTAGGTTAGCTTGAAGTGGTTGAGCGGGACGAAGGACACAAGGTTTACCCAGGTTCGTCCCCTCACCAACGAGGTAAAAACCTATGTCCTGCTTTGTGTTGTATTGATTGCATATCAATTACAAGGGAGCAGAATCGCTTAACCTATCTCTCGATCAATTGTAACCTGAGTTAACCCGCCGCAGGGTCTCGCCTTTATTACATAGGTCGAGGCCCTGGGCTTACAAGAGTCCAAGTTGGATCACACAACGTAATCAACCCGGGTTCTAAGTCGCCATGCCTTGCTAGGCAAGTCGCCATCAGGCGGCTCACATCTCTGGGTTGCAGCACCATCTCCGGGTCTTGGGCCTTCAACAAGCCCACCCCTGTAAGCACCTCCAGTCCTCACATCTTATCTTCTTGGGCCTATTCTGGCTTCCACTTATAAGTCACCAACAGTGTAACCCGGCCCCTCCTGGGCGGGTCACACCGCGGGGTTATATCCCAAACACATACCAACAACGTCCTGGGGGAGTTTTATTTAATTATTTGCAATTTTTTCATTTTTGGGCTGGGCATCCCTATTACCAGCCCCTCTCATGAAAGGACGACTGAATAAACACTCATCATGAGAATAACCCACTTAGCATGGAAGATACTGACCACCCCCTGTCGCTCCATGAGCGGTTCAGGCATACAAAACATATGTTCATTTGAATTTTTAGAGGTGGCACATGCAAATTTACTTGGGACGGCAAGGTAATACCGCATATAGGTAGATATAGTGGACTCATCCGGAATAACTTTGGTTTAAGGGTTTTGATGCACAAGCAGTATTCTCGCTTAGTACAGGCGAATGCTAGCAAATAGGTTGGGAAGCGGCCAGCTAGAGAGCGAAAACGGTCATGAACATGCATTATGAATAATCAACATTGAATACTAGCATGAGTAGGATATAAACACCATGAACATAAATATCGTGGAGTCTAAGTTGGTTTTGATTCAACTACATGCGTGAACATGTGCCAAGTCAAGCCAATTGAAACATTCGGAGGAGGATACCATATCATCATACTACATCATAATCATTTTGATGCGTGTTGACTCTCAAGATAAATCAATATCCACTCCTAGCTACTTAAGCATGGCATGAGCAACTATTATCTCTAATTGTCATTGCGAACATGTTTAATCATAATAGGATGAATCATGTAAAATATATTTACAAAAACAAAAACAAGTTGAGTTCATACCCGCTTTTCCCTCCCACAATCACTTCATCAAATATCATCATTGTTGCCTTTCATTTCCATGACTGAATGATATAAAAATAATAATAGTGCAAGTGTGTCGTGGACTAAGCTGGAATCTGCAATATTTTATTCAGAGGGGAAGACAAAATAATATAGGCTCTTTATTAGATCAACAATAATGCATATGAGAGCCACTCAACATTTTCATCATGGTCTTCCCCTTGGTACGAGTCAAACAAAAGAATTTCGTAGAAACACACTGAAATATTTTTGGAATTTTTAGTTTTTCTTGAAAGGGAAACAAATTAAAGAAGGAAAAACAAAAACGAGAAAACTATTTACACGGGAAAGCTCCCAACAAGCAAAAGAAGAAGTGGGAAATCTTTTTGGGTTTTCTTTTAACACTACAACTATATTAAATTAGAAAGAAAACCGAAAAGAAGTATTTTTGGATTTTCTAAAAGTTTTTTCAAACACACAAGAAGAAAGCGATAAAATAAATCTAGCATGGATGGTACAATGAAAAAGTGTGGACACTAACAATTGGAATGAAATGTGTGGACATGAATGTAATATCGGTGAGCTTAGGCTTTTGGCCTAGCTTGGTAATCACCACCCGTAGTAGCCGCCCGGTCCCATGTGAAAGTGATGAGGCGGCGACACCTGAGCGTCCCACTCCTGGGGCTCCTCCTCTGTCGCTACTTGGTTGTTCCAGTAGGCAACAATGTCCTCTGGCATGACCCTGTATCCGTTCCTGGCAATAAAATCAAACATAGCAGGTGTAGGCAACGGGATAATATCACGGGAATCCTCGTTGAATACGAGGTTATAACGAATGTTAAGAGTCAGCGGCATCAGTAAACTGGTGAGCCACCATTAACTGGTGATCTAGATAAACCCAGGACAAACGATAGTCATGTTGGCGTATCTGAACATTAAAATATCTCCCTAAGCCAGCGACATAAATACCTCCATGGATTTTGCCCTTAGTTCTGTTGAGGTGCAAACAACGTGCAATAATACCCCCTAGGCTAAAGGTGTGATCATTCTGTTGTAGGATCAAAAGTATGTCTAGAGGGGGGTGATTAGACTACTTGACCAAATAAAAATCTATCATTTTCCGAATTTTAGCTTTGGGAAGATTTTAGCAATTAGCACAAGTCAAGCAATCAACCTACACATGCAATTCCAAGAGTGTAGCAGCGGGAAGTAAAACATTGATATGAAGGTATAGGGAAAGGGTTTGGAGAAGGCAAACACAATGGAGACACGAAGATTTTTGGCATGGTTCCGATAGGTGGTGCTATCGTACGTCCACGTTGATGGAGACTTCAACCCACGAAGGGTAACGGTTGCGCAAGTCAACGGAGGGTTCCACCCACGAAGGGTCCGTGAAGAAGCAACCTTCTATATCCCACCATGGTCATCGCCCACGAAGGACTTTCCTCACTCAGGTAGATCTCCATGCGGCGCCAGCCAGCCGGGCCGGCCTGCCAGCCCACGCGCGTGACGGGACATTGCCGCAGGCTAGGGCCCGCCAATACCAGGCCTCAGCGCGCGCGGATTCGGTGCGGCCGAGGCGAACGGTTGGGATTCCGTGGCGCAGTAACTACACGTTGTTTCTACGCGGTTAAAGCGGGGTCATGGGGTCGCGGGCGCAGTTAATCCCACGACCCCCACGTTCTCGCCCCCTCAGCTTCGCCGCCTGAGGCTATAAGTAGGGGGAGGAGGGGGCGGCAGACATACGCGCGCCCTCCTCTCCCTTCTCCTTTCCTCTTCTCGCTGCTACCGCTGCACTCCCGCATCTCGCCGAACTGCCGCCGCAGTTCATCGCTGCCGAGCACGTCTCCCCCCGCAGCATTGCTGCTCTGCCGCAGGCCCGCTCACTCGCCGTTGTTCTGCGCCTCCGTCGAGCCCAAGCTCTCATGTCGCGTGCAGGTGCTTGGGACGGCTCCAACGTCCACGAGGACCACATCACCTTTCTCCACCAGACGCGGCGGCTGCCCGGCGAGAAATGCGTTCGGGCGTGTCCACCACCCGAAACGGATATCTCGCCGGCGCCGGAGGCCGGCGAGCGCGTCGTCTTCCGGTCGCACTTCATTCGCAGCCTCGGTCTGCGGGCGAGCGACTTCCTCCACTCCTTCCTCCATTTCTACTAGCTCCAGCCGCACCACCTTACGCCAAACATGGTGGTGTTGCTGTCGGCCTTCGTCACGCTCTGCGAGGGTTACCTCGGCATCCTCCCCACCCTCGACCTCTGGGGGGAGTTCTTCTACACCAAACTCGGCACAGCCGTCAAGAAGGAGGCGGCCCAGTGTGGAGCCTTCATCGCGGTGCGACGTCCGGGTGCTGGGTACTGCTTCCCGGCCATCAACTTGACGCAGTCGGTCAAGTTGTGGCAAAGATCTTACTTCTACGTGAAGAACGTCCATCCGGAGCAGGACTTCGTCAACCTGCCGGCTTATAAAGTCGGCCCGCCGGCCGAGCCCCGCACCAACTGGACCTTCAAGCCGAAGACGCTGTCGGCCGACTCCACTGTCGCCATTGCCCGGCTCAAGGAGATGACGGAGTCGGAGGGCCTCAAGGCTTCAGACCTCCTGATCGCCCTAGTGGTGCGCCGGGTGCTCCCGCTCCAATTCTGGCCTCACATGATCAGTCGGATGAGCGGGCATTGAGACCCGTGCCGGATTTGCACCAAGGAGATGCCGGACGTGGAGGTGGCCCGTCTGGGGAACTTCATCTCGAACTGCAAACTCTCGGATGAGGAGTGGCAGTTCGGCAAGCGGCCGTACTCCCGCGCAAACCCGCCGCCCGCGGTAAGTCCTTAACTCTTTCTTTTTTATTTGCCGGGTTCTGCTTTCGCTGCCTGATCAGTCGGTCACGATGCAGATCCTCACGTACCAGCCGGCAGCCGATGCCTTGGTGGAGGGTCAAGAGTACCTGCCGGACCGGTCCGTGAGTGACGTGGACGACCCCGACTTGGGGGCAGCCGCCTTGGAGGAGGAGGACGCCACATGCGGCGGTGGCGGAGCAGGCGGCGTCGAGGAGTGGCCGGATGATGACGAGGAGGAGGACGAGCCGCGCCGCCCTCATGGCGCTGACTGGGCGGGCGTGAGCTCGTCAGCCCCGCCGACCGCACCAGGTGGCGCACGGAAGCGCCGGGCTGCCAAGCCGCTGTTCGGCAGCCGACCGAAGAAGCCGAAGAACACGGCCGCCGCGAAGGTGGCCCAGTTCCATAGGACCCAAAAGCAGCCCCCGACGGTGTCCGCGTATGTGCTTGACTCTTCTTGCGTTTTTCCTTTCGTCTTTCTTGCGAAACTCCATCTAATTTTCTTCTTGTCTTGCTTGAACAGGGCCCCGCTCTCTCTTGAGCGGTCAGCCTCTGTTTCCATCAGCGGGGGGACGGAGGGCTCTGCCAACACTCGCCGCATAGACCCGCTCGCCGACCTCCGGGAGGCGACGGAGAAGAACGCGCGGGAGGCGCGCGAGGAGCGGGACGAGGCGGAACGGCGGACGGCAGCGGCAGCCAAGGCGGCGCAGGCAGACGCGGATGCGGCGGCCAAGGCCCAAGCCGACGTTGCTGCAAAGAGGCAGGTGGACGCCGCTACCAAGGCCCAGGCAGAAACAGCCGCCAAGGCAAAGACGGACGAGGCGGCACGTGGCCGGGCTCCACAACTTATCGTCCCCCTGCATGCCATGCCACCAGCACCAGAGACTCAGGTGCCGACTGGAGTGGCCGGTGGCAAGCAGCCGGCCATGGAGAGGGGAGGGGACGACATCACCATTGGGGGGCGGAAGTGCCTCCGCGCGCGCCGACTGCTGACGCACAAAGCAGTCGGCTTGAGGTGCCACCGGTGCCACCAGCTGGCAACGAGTTGGGGGCGGGCTCGACTCCGGTGGTCGACACTCCGGGATGTCGTCGTCTGGAAGAGGCGCCGTCAGCGCCAAGGCCGCTGGATTTTGGGGCCGCAACCTCTTCGGCCCCTAACGCCGAGGCCAGCAACGCCGCCCCACCAAAGTGGACTCCCGGAGGCAGGACGAGCGTGCTGAACCGCGCCGTGAATGACGTCCAGGCCCATCTTCAGGCCCAAGCCGCCGCCCTCCAACAGTACATGAAGGAGTTTGTGGCGACGCGTACCGCCATCCTGGTATGTCTCTTGATCGCTTGTTTCTGATTCTTGTAATTTTCTTGAGATCTTCCGTGGGGCGCGCCAGCGCACCCACTGGGTGTAGCCCCCGAGTTCCGAGCCGCCTGCCGTGGGGCGCGCCAGCGCACCCACTGGGTGTAGCCCCCGAGTTCCGGGCCGGCTGCTGAGCAGGCGGCTCGGAACTTAACGTAAGTTCCAAGTGCTAACCTTCTCTTTTCTCTTCTGTTGTCCTTGCTGCAGGACTATCACAACATCCGCGCGGCCGCCTTCAACTCCCATGTCCGGGATCTGGCCAAGCGGACTGCTGAACTGGCCGACATCCGGAGTAAGCACTCCGCTCTTCGTTCTCGCCGGGGTGTGCCAGCGCACCCGTGGGGTGTAGCCCCTGAGATTCGGGCCGACTGCCGAGTAGTCAGGTCGGATCTTCCAGCAACCACTTTTCTTTTTTCTTTTGTTGAATCGCTCAATCCTTAGTCTCACGGGGGTGCACCAGTGCATCCGTAGGGTGTAGCCCTCGAGATTCGGGCCGACTGCTGAGCAGTCGGGTCGGATCTTCCGGCAACTACTTCTTTCTTTGTTGATTTGCTGACCGTCTTTTCTTTCTTGTCTTCTGCAGGAGCCAATGCCACCTTACAGTAGCAGCTGGGCGAAGCTCAAACCGCGCTGTGCACCAAGGAGGAGGAGCGCAGCAAGATGGAGCAAGAGCGCGACCGCCTGGCCAAGAAGTCGGGTAACCAGGCGGACCAGCACCAGGGGGAGCTACAGAAGCTCAAGGATGCGGAGGAGGCCCTCCTGGCCAAGTTCGGGACTCAGCGCTCGAACTGGGTCGAGAGGGAGAAGGCCATGTCCGACGGCTACGGCGAGATCGAGGACATGCTCGATGGTGAGTTGTCCTTCTCTTTCTTCTGCCTACCGACTTGTCATGTGAACCGGCTTCTGACTTCATACTTCTTTTTCCTTCTCGTGCAGAGTATTTCCCTGGTCACGCCGTCTCCGCCAGCCAAGCCGTCGAGGCTCGCCGCGACGAGCGAAGGCTGGCTGGTGCAAAAATCGTGCCCAACGCCCCTCGGACCCTCGCTGAGCAGCTGCTCGCCGTCCAAGCTTGTCTTCGGCCGGCCCATCGGGCGCTCCGCCATCTGCAGCGCGCCGGAGCCCATGTAGTCTCCGCCCTGTGGCCAGGTGCTCCAGTTCTGCGCACCCCCAGTCGGACCTCCGACTGGTTAGAGGTGCCTATCGGCCGCTTCGAGGCGTGGAAGGGCTCCTCAGCCCGGGCAGGTGCACGACGGGCCTTGGAGTTCGTCAAGGGGTTGTACCCTGGGCTGAACCTAGACTAGTTGGCCACTCTCCGTGCTGAAGCCAGCGAAGAGTTGGCGGCGGTGGCGCCCGAGCTCTATCACCGCGCCGCGGTGATCGCCGAGTACACGGACACCAGTGTCTTCCTCCCCGAGCTAAATGAGGAGGGCGCCGAGGCGCCGCCCAACTGGTTCGGCCTGAACCCAGGCAACGGCGAGGACTCGGTGGAGGAGATCGCCTCCAGCGATGAAGGTGAGGAGGAGGAGGACGAGGACGGCGAAGACGATGCGTCGGATGATGGAGATGACAGCCGTCCTCGGCCTGACCAAGTCTCGATGCTGACCAGGCCGAGACCAACCAGGCGGCCGTTCCACCATCCGGACCCTCGACCTCTGCCTACCCCTCCGATTCGACTGCTGCTCCTGTAGCCTAGGCAGCCATGTTATCTTGCTTTCCTGTTTTGTAATCTGTTTGAACAAACTTGTTAATTTGTGCAGTTCCACCCGCTGGGGGTGTATTCAAACTCTATTGAATGCTAGCCAAGGGCCGTTTGCTATGTAAATTGTCTTTGCCAATTTCCGACTTGTCTTGCTTTTCTGCACCTTTGGCTTTTTCCTTTGCCGCCTTCCCTTAGCTGCCGTCTTGCCAGCCGGACAGCGGCTCTGCAGTCCGTGACTGGTTCAAGTACTTGGCCGTTTTGGGAAGGCAAGTACTTTAGCCGTTGGTAGAGCGTAGCAAGTTAAGTTAGAAACCGGCCGGCCGGCTGCTCAACAGCTGGTCGGCGAGGCGAGGAGCCGACTTGGCCTATGCGAATGCTTTGGTCCTTAGCCATTTTTTGTGTGGGCACTGTTTCCTACCTTTAACTCTTGCCAGCCGGACAGTCGCTCTGCAAGCTGTGGCTTATAGCAAGAGAGGGCTTAGGTGCCGGCACACTACTTGTCCAACTGCAGGTAGCATTGACATAGTACAAGGCGGCAAGCCCACGGGCCGACTGGTTGAACCCCGTGCTAGGTAGAACAATGAAATAACACATTCATAGGCATAGAACTTATCATATAGATAAAAAGGGTAGCCCCCGAGTGCTCCTCGAGGGACCCCATGTCTTAGCGCTTAATACAAAAGGTAGCGTGGTACATACTGAATCAACTGTAAAATCTTCGGAGGAGATTTGCGTTCCATGGGCGCTCCGATTCCTTGCCGGAGTCATCTCTCTTGCGTGCTCTGCGCTTCTGCGCATCGATGAGGCAGTAGGAGTCGTTGCCCAAAGCTTTGCTGATGATGAACGGGCCTTCCCAAGGGGCCGAGAGCTTGTGCTGGCCGACTGTTGCTGGATCAGCCGGAGCGCAAGGTCTCCCTCTTGGAACGATCTTGGCTTGACCTTCCGACTATGTTAGGGGCGCAGACTCTGCTGGTAGATAGCGGACCGGCTGAGTGCTAATAGCCGGCCCTCTTCCAGCAGATCAACACCGTCTTCTCTTGCTTCTTTCGCCTCCGCCTCCGTGTACATGGTGACGCGAGGTGAGTCGAACTCAATGTCAGTTGGGATGACGGCCTCGGCCCCGTACACGAGGAAGAATGGAGTGAAGCCGGTTGACTTGTTCGGAGTGGTGCGGAGGCTCCAGAGGACGGCCGGCAACTCATCGATCCAGCAGCCGGCCAAGCGCTCCAGTGGCTCGACCAGTCGGGGCTTGATGCCGGAGAGGATGAGGCCATTTGCTCGCTCGACTTGGCCGTTTGACTGCGGATGGGCAACGGACGCTAAGTCTAGTCGGATGCCATGCGTCGCGTAGAAACAGGCCAAGGCTCCCTTGGCAAAGTTCGTGCCATTGTCGATGATGATGCTGTGTGGCACACCGTATCGGACGGTGATATCTGCGATGAAGGTCACACCAGTCGGAACGTTCAGTTTCTTGATTGGCTTCGCATCAATCCAGTTGGTGAATTTGTCCACAGTGACAAGTAGATGTGTCATGCCGCCGTGTGCTATCTTAAATGGTCCCACCATGTCCAGCCCCCACACGGCAAAAGGCCAGGTGAGGGGGATGGTCTTGAGTGCAGAAGCTGTCGGATTTTGGGTTTCGGCAAAACCCTTGAGGTTCGAACACCGGGGTGCGCACGAAGATCTCCTCCTACCTAATCACGCCCTCAGCCTCACCGCGATCTCAAGGCTTAGCTCAACGAACCCGCAACACAAGAGACACGAGATTTATACTTGTTTGGGCCACCGTTGTGGTGTAATACCCTACTCTAGTGTGGTGTTGTGGATTGCCTCCTGGGCAGATGATGAATAGTACAAGAGGAAGAACAACCTCCCGAGAAGAGGTGTTCTTGTGCTTGGCGAGTGTGAGGATGAATTAGTTCAGGTTGTTGCCTCCTACTGTGGTGGCTAGTCCTATTTATAGAGGCCCTGGTCCTCTCCCCAAATATTGAGCGGGAAGGGAGCCAACAACGGCCAAACTCAAAGGGAGACAACTAGTACAAGTTATCCTGACTAAAGGTGGTCTTCGCCTGCCAAAGGCTCTGGTGGTGACGCCGTCTTGGGCTCCACGGTGACCTCCGTCCTGCCATCCTGCTGGTCTTGGTCTCGTTGCACCGATATGGAAACCTTTGCCTGATGCCTCGGGACTCCTCGCCTGTGCTTGCCCCTTTAGCACCAAAGAGGACATGAGGACACTGCGCACGCTGGCGCCCGCCTGGCTCCAAGAAGAAGCTGGAGCTTGTGGAAGCCGAAGCCGTGGGCCGGACTACTGCCCTCAGGACGGAGTTGGCCGAGGTGGAGCAACGCGAGAAGGCCGCCGCGGCCGCCCTGGTCTCGGTGCAGGCTGAGCTGGCCTCCGCCCGCGCCGAGCTGCTTTCTCTTCAGCAGCGAGTTGCCAATGCCGAGTCCTTCGCGCAGCAGAGCAGGGAGGAAGTGCTTCAGCGGCAGACGCTGGAGCACGTGCACGCCCCTATGCTCCAAGGTCTCAGGAACAGGGCCAACATGGCGCTGGGCAATATCTGCGATGAAAATACCCCTCATCCCCATGCGAACGATTATGCCAGTCACCTCCGCTTCTTCACTGACGTGGTGACGCGTCTGGAGAACCGATCCAAGAGGACCCGCCAGCTTTTTGAAGAGAGGAGTCGTGGCCTGCTCGGGCGCGCGTTCTCCCGCGTCTTCAGCCACCTCCAGAACACCTACCCCAACTTCGATTTTGACGCTGCCATTGCCCCCGTGCCTGAGGCCATCCGGGGCGATCTGGCGCGATGGGTGGAAGACAATGTGGATGCGCTGGTTAGGGCCTTCGCTTCTGATGACGACGCGGTGGTGATTGCGGCGGATGAAGGCGGCGTGGTCGACGACGGCGAGGGCTGCGCCGGCGATGGTGACGGTGATGCTAGCGATGGCGACAGCGAAGCCAGCGACGTGTCTGAAGATGACCCGGGGGACGCAGTGAGCGACATGTCCGATTGAACCCGTGCTTCCCTACTGTTTACCCTGCATGCGAAAACTCAGGCGCGGCCCTGGATGTTGTAAAAGCATTTTGGGAGGGGAAGCCCCTCATGTAAACAGATTACTGCCTCTATTCTTTAGGCCAAGCTGGGTATGTGCCTTCATGAGCCCGTGAGCCTTGCCGTGAGTCTGCTGTTGTGGTTTACCTTAGCCAGGACAAGTCCCGAACTGGCTCGTGAGGTTGAGAGTTTCTGAGGAGCCCGCTGATCCGTCTGAGAGGGCCTCGCGAGAAGCGAGCGCCGGCGATGGCAGGGCATGTGTGCAGCGCATGCGCTCTACCCAGCCCCCGCTCGCGAGGGGCTCGTGAGGGGGAGGCAGCGGGCGCGAACTCCAAATCAAGGTAAGGAACCAGATTGCAAGAAATCGCACGAACAAGAAAAGGCACCCCCCGCGCACACCAATGAAAATTCAACTCCAAACTTAAATCCAAAGCAAGAAGGCAGTGCTACCAAAAAGAGGTTAAAAGCAAATGGTTGCGTCCGGTGCCTAGTCTAGTCTTCTTGTCTTCTCACTAGCGCGGAGCTAAGTGCTGCCACTAGGACGTGGGAGGGAGCCCCCGAGGCCCGAGGGCGGCACTTCTGAGACTCCGGGGCGTGTACAGCCCCACTCATTATTACGTGAGATTGTCACGAGCGGAGACCTTCACAGGCGCGAGCCTTACTTCATATCGCCAGACGAGGGCCCCGCCTTGTGCCACCCTCGACCACCATTGGGGGCGTCCGGAAACTAGGACGATCCCAAGGGCAAAGGGGATGCCAGCGGCGCCCTCGGCGACCACGGGTCCTCTGCCGGGGGAAGGCTCACCAGCGCCTCCTCGGCAGAGGGACTACCTCTGGGGGGTGCCTTGCTCCGCGTGGCGCGGGGAGGGGCCTTGCTCCCGGCCCCTCCCCTGCAGCCCCCAGTGCGCTCCTCCTGGCAGAAGGGAGGTCTTCGAGCTGGGGCCGCCATCCGCCGCTGTGACCTGATCCTCCTGCGACCCATGGTTAGCGTAAGCTTGCTCCTGAGAGATTAGTGGTACCCTGTAGCTATTATCGCCGGCATGGTCGGTGAGGCTCCCGGGAGGCTCCTGGAAGGCCTCAGCTTCTAGCGCCTCCTCCTCCTCCCAGCCTGGCTCGAGGGACGAGCCAGGGTCGTCTTCCATCGTGTACTCTTGGTCCACCATGCGGGGCACGTAGGCCTCCGAGGCCGTCTCCTCGAAGACCTCGCCGAAGTGCCCCATGCTCCACGTTGCCCGGCCCAGCACACCACCTTGAGGATGGTAGGGAGGCATCCCGCCGGGGCCGTAGGCGGCAACGCTCGTGCCCGCGCCCATCGGAGGTGGCGCGGGTGCGATTGGGTGTCCGGTGCTGTTGGCCGCGCCGGTGTCGATGAAGCCTCTTGGTGCGCCCGGGGGCACGCGGGCGCGGCGAGGCCAGCCGTGCGATCTGGCCGTGGCCTGAGGCGTAAGCAGGGAGGAGAAGGGCGGTGCTCCTGAAGCTGCGGCGTCCAGGAGCTCGGCAACGCACTCCAGCAACGCGTCCCGGCCGCTCTCCATTAACCGGCAATGCAACAGCTCCCGAGCCACCGTGAGCGCGGCCCTCATGTTTGCTTGTTCCCATCGGGTGTGCGGCGCCGTGGCCGCGGCGTGGCTTGAGGCCCTTGCGGCTGCCCGCGCTTGGCGTGGAGTAAGGGCGGACGGTGCGTGACCGCGCCGCCCACGCCCCGCAGCGTTTGGCTATGCGCATGCTGGTTGGGGCGCAGGGTCGAGGTCTTCTTGGGTAGACGGCGCCGCCTGGGCTGGCCAAGCTGCCCAGCGGTCGGCGTTGGCCCTCAGGTCACCGGACATCGGAACCGCGGGGTGTCGGCGGATCAACTGGCGGGAGGAAAGCTCCGGCGCACCCCTACCTGGCGCGCCAAATGTCGGATTTCGGGTTCCGGCAAAACCCTTGAGGTTCGAACACTGGGGTGCGCACGAAGATCTCCCCCTGCCTAATCACGCCCTCAGCCTCACTGCGATCTCAAGGCTTAGCTCAATGAACCCGCAACACAAGAGACACGAGATTTATACTGGTTCGGGCCACCGTTGTGGTGTAATACCCTACTCCAGTGTGGTGTGGTGGATTGCCTCCTGGGCTGATAATGAACAGTACAAGAGGAAGAACAGCCTGCCGAGAAGAGGTGTTCTTGTGCTTGGCGAGTGTGAGGATGAATCAGTTCAGGCTGAGTTGCCTCCTACTGTGGTGGCTAGTCCTATTTATAGAGGCCTTGGTCCTCTCCCCAAATATTCAGCGGGAAGGGAGCCAACAACGACCAAATTCGAAGGGAGACAACTAGTAAAAGTTATCCTGACTAAAGATGGTCTTCGCCTGCCAAAGGCTCTGGTGGTGACGCCGTCTTGGGCTCCACGGTGACCTCCGTCCTGCCGTCCTACTGGTCTTGGTCTCATTGCACCGATATGGAAACCTTTGCCTGATGCCTCGTGACTCCTCGCCTACACTTGCCCCTTTAGCACCAAAGAGGAAACGAGGACACTGCGCGCGCTGGCGCCCGCCTGGCTCCAGTCGTCATGGCTTGCGTCACAGGAACCTCGCGAGGTGTCCCTTGCCTTGATCTCTCCGCCCCTCTCGAGCCAGCCTGGTGAGGCCGCTCCCGAGGAGGTCTTGTGTCGTCCGCCTCGCGAGGCTTGGCCCCTCGCGAGGGTCTTGAGTGTTTGCTGATCAAGATGGGCCGTACAGGGCCACTGGTGGAGCCACGCCGTGGGCCACAGGCAGGCAAGTCTGGGGACCCCCGTTCCCAGGACGCCGACAAAAGCCGGTAGATGTTGCTTGGAGCTGAACTTCTGGCACCCTTTGCAATGCTTGACCAACTCCTTGGCATCTTCCAAAGTAGTCGGCCAGAAGAAACCATGGCGGAAAGCTTTGACGACAAGGGATCTGGAGGCCGCGTGGTGGCCGCACTCGCCTTGGTGGATATCTTTGAGGATTGTTTGGACCTTTTTGGTTCTACGCAACGCTGGAAGACTCCAGTCACGCTGCGTCTGACAAGCTCTCTGTTTACTATCGTGTAGGCTCTTGCTCGGCGCTGCACTTGCCGGGCCGAGATCTCGTCAGCCGGCAATTCTCTGTTCACCGGAAACTTGAGGATGGGTTGTGCCCATGATGGTGCTTGAATTTCTTCTACTCCTACTGCGGCCACTTGTACTAGGGCGGTTGGGTTGGGAGGCGGCGGGTTGGGGTCGGTTGCCGCTTGCTGCGTTGTTGAAGTCTCCGGGCCGATTGTTGCAGCCCCCGGGCCGGACTGTGAAGTTCCCGGGCCGGGTGCAACTGCTGTAGTCCCCGAGCCGCTTGGTGAAGTCCCCGGGCCGACTGCTGCAGCCCCTGGGCCGGCCTGTGAAGTCCCCGGGCCGGGTGCGACTGCCGCAGTCCCCGTGCCGCCTTTCGAAGTCCCCGGGCTAGCTGCTGAAGCTCTTGAGTCGGATTCGACTGCTTTGGGAGCAGCCGGTACAAAGATGGACTCGGATTCTAGAGAAGTCTTGATTGACGGCTTACGGAGGCACTGAATGGAGACGCCGGCTGGTATTGCTTAACGGGTGGAGCCGATCCGTGCCAGGGTATCAGCTGGCTCGTTTTCATTCCGTGGCACATGAAGGAACTCGCACCCCTCAAAATATCCGCTGAGCTGCTGAACGAGGAAGCGGTAACTTGCCATGTTTGCATCCTTGGCATCCCAGTCACCAGACGACTGTTGGACCACCAAGTCGGAGTCGCCGTAGCACAGGATCCGGCGGATGACGATCTCTTTGGCCAGCTGGAGGCCGTGTACTAGCGCCTCATACTCGGCCACGTTGTTGGAGGCGGCGAAGTGAATTTGCAATGTGTATATGAGCTTGTCGCCTTTGGGAGAGGTGAGGACAACACCGGCTCCCAAGCCGGTGAGCATCTTCGAGCCATCAAAGTGCATCCGCCAATGAGTGGAGTCCGGAGTTCGCGGCAGGTACTGGGTCTCGGCCCAGTCGATGAGGATGTCGGCAGTGCTTGGGACTTGATGGCGGTGCGTGGCTGGTAGAAGATGGTGTAGGGGGCCAAGTCGATGGCCCATTTGGCCACCCGGCTAGATGCATCTCTGTTGCCTATGATCTCAGCAAGTGGGGCAGTGTAGACAACAGTGATTGGGTGCTCTTGAAAGTAAGGCTTCAGCTTCTTGGCGGCGAAGTGCACGCCGTAACACATCTTCTGATAGTGGGGGTAGTTCTGCTTCGAGGTTGACAGCACCTCGCTCAAATAATATATAGGCCTCTGGACCGGCTGTGCCCTGCCGGCCTCTGGGCGCTCTACTACCATGACAGTGCTGACCACCCGGCTGGTGGTGGCGATGTAGAGGTACATGGGCTCTTTAGCAGCCGGGGCCGCCAAGACAGGCGAGGTGGTCAACATCTTCTTCAGCTAGAGAAAAGCCTCGTCCGCCTTGTCATTCCACTCAAAGTGAGTGGTTTTCTTCATGATCTGGTACAGGGGAAGGGCCTTCTCGCCCAACCGACTGATGAAGCGGCTGATGGATGCCAAGCAGCCGGTGAACTTCTGACCGTCTCTAAGTCGGGTGGGTCTCTCCATCCTCTCGATGGCCTTGATCTTGAGAGGGTTGTACTCAATGCCGCGTTCAGAGACCAGGAGGCCAAGGAGCTGGCCGGCTGGTACTCCGAACACGCACTTCTCTTGGTTGAGCTTGATTTGAAAACGGTGCAGATTGTTGAAGGTTTCCTTGAGATCTTCCAAAAGGGTACCGCGCTTCTCTGTTTTCACCAGAATATCGTCTACATAGACGTGGGCATTTCTACCGAGTTGGTTGAGGAGGCACTTCTGCATGCAACGCTGAAACGTGGCACCGGCATTTCTCAAGCCGAATGTCATGGTCAGGTAGCAGAAGGCTCCGAATGGTGTGATGAAAGCGGTCTTTAGGCGGCCAGCCGGGTTCAACTTGATCTAGTGGTAACCTGAGTAGGCATCCAAAAAACTCAGCAGCTCGCATCCAGCTGTGGAGTCTATCACTTGGTCAATCCGAGGCAAAGCAAACGGATCCTTGGGGCAAGCTTTGTTGACACTGGTGTAATCAATGCACATGCGCCACTTGTTGTTCTTCTTCAGTACAAGGACTGGGTTGGCAAGCCATTCTGGGAAGAAAACTTCCATCATGAAGCTGGCTGCCAACAGGCGGGCGATCTCTTCTCCAACGATCCTTCTCTTCTCTTCCGACAGTCGGCGAAGGGGTTTCTTGACCGGCTTGGCATCTGCTCTGACATGTAGTTTGTGCTCGGCAAAATCCGTCGGAACACCCGGCATGTCTTTGGGAGACCATGCGAAGATGTCCCGATTCTCACAGAGGAAATCGACAAGCTCGCTTTCCTATTTGTATCGAGGTTGGCACCTATGACAGCGTGCCTCTCCGGGTGCTCTGGGTCCAAGGGAATCTTCTTTGTTTCTTTGGCCGGTTGGAGGGAGCCCTGGGTCACTGACTCTTTGGGCTCTGGTGACATGTTCGGCTGCTTCCCAGCCATTGCCACCACCCGGTCCAGGAGCTTCTTGTCAGCGGCAATCACAAGGGACTCGGCCAACCGACTGTTGGCTGCAGCACAGGCGGATGACTTCTCATAGTCCCCGGCTATTGTGATAATACCCTTGGTTCTAGGCATCTTCAGCTTGAGGTAGGCATAATGAGGCACCGCCATGAACTTGGCTAGATCTGGCCGGCCTAGGAGCACATGATAAGGGCTTTCCGGGTCAACCACCTCAAACCAGATTGCTTCTCGGTGGAAGAGATTCTTGTCTCCAAAGATGACATCTATCTTGATCTTGCCGATTGGTGAGCAGGACAAGTCGGGCACAATGCCATGAAACATAGTCCGACTGGGCAGCAGCTGCTTCTCTTTGATGTTCAACTTCTCCATGGTATCGCGGTAAAGGATGTTGATGCTGCTACCGCCATCTATCAGAATCCGGGAGAAACGAGTAGCTCGCCTCTCCGTAGCATGGGTAGCATCCAACACCAGGGCATAGGAACCCGGAGAAGGCATCACTTCCGGGTGGTCTGCGCAGCTCCAGCTGATAGGCTTCTCAGACCAGTGCATGAACTCTGGGGCAGTTGAGGCAACGGCATTTACTTCTCCGTGTTGCTGACGTCGGCTGGGCCTATCAACAGCCACACTGGTGAGGACGACATAGGCTTCATGTTCTTCAGGGAAATCATCTTGGATTGCGCCGACTGCTGGACGGGCGGCCGGCTGCTGAGGAGGCGGAGCCGGCGGGCCAGCAGGCGGAGGAGGCAGTCCTTCTCCCTTGGTGATGCAGACGAGCTAGTGGCACTTACGGGTTGTATGGTTGGACGGCTTCGCACCACTATGGAACTTGCAGGGAGCATCAAGGGTCTGCTGAAAGGAGAAAGCGGGCAACCAAGCTAGCTTGCCGCCCTTCTGACGCTTGGGGCCAGGTTGTCCTTCAGGCTGCTGGTCTTCAACTGTTGCTACCTGCCGGCTGGGGGCTTTGCGCTTGTTGTCGTTCGGTTGCTGGCGCCGATTGTTGTCTCCAGCCGGCGTTCGAGGAGCCGGAGGGAGCACCTTCCCAGAAGCATCCACTCGGAGCTCCGACTTCATGGAGGAGTCGGTAGTGGCGTACTTGTCTGCTATGATCAGCAGCTCGTCGAGTGTAGCCGGCTCATCGCAGAGGAGTCAGTGCTTGAGTAAGGTGCCATCTCGGCACCCGACAGTGAAGTACTCTATGGCTTGCACCTCGTGCACCCCTTCGCAGGAGTTGCGCAGTTCAGCCCACCGCGTCAGGTAGTCGCGGGTGGACACGTCAGGGCCTTGAACGCACAGCGAGAGCTGGCGGGGCTTGGGCGGCCGCTTGTAGGTGCTGGTGAAGTTGCGGACGAAGACTTGAGTGAAATCTACCCAGCTGTTGATGCTGCGGTGCTTCAGGTTGTTCAGCCATGTCCGGGCCGTGCCCTGGAGCATGAGCGGAACGTACTTCATGGCAACGCGCTTGTTGCCGTTTGCTATGCTGACGACAGTGGAGTAGTCAACCAACCAATCTTCCGGCTTCACGGAGCCGTTGTACTTGGGCGTGTCTCTTGGGAGTGAGAACCCTTTGGGGAAGGGCTCGTCGCGGATGCGGGGGCCGAAACAAGGCGGGCCCATCGCGTCTTGTTCTTCTAGCGCCAGGGATCACTACAAAAAAATACACTTCCGTGATGATAAGTGTTTGTCACAGTAGGTCGCATTTTTTGTCATGCATGTACATCCATGACAATTTTATGACAGAATCAAGATAGTCATACTTGTGCTGTTGTACAAGTGTTCCATGACATTACCAAAATTATCATCACGGAAGTGTCCACTTCCATGACGATAAATCGCGCGTCACAGAAGTGCTTTCGTCAAAGGTGACCGACACGTGGCATCCACCGTAACGGAACACCGTTAAGCTATCGGGTCCAGTTTTGGATCCGATAACCCGCTAACAGCCCCGACCAATGGGGATTTTCCACGTGTAAAATCATCATTGGCTGGAGGAAACACGTGTCGGCTCACCGTTGGGACAGATGTCATCCACTCATTGGACAGAAGGCGCCTATGATACGTCGACACGTGGCACGGCCCAACAGAGGCCCATTCCTGTGAAAAGGCCGGCCCGTTTGACTTGGTCAAAAGGTGGCGGGCCGGCCCACAGAAAGCCTGTTAACGGCATGTTCGCATATAGCCCATTTACAGCCCGCTAACCCAGGGCCCGTTATGACCTATCCGAATTAGGCCCAATAGCATCATCTGGGCCGTCCAATATGATTCCAGCCCATTTTAAGTTCTGGACCATGTATGGCCCATGACATCTTTCGGCCCAGATGAGGCCCTTTGTAACTCTTGGCCCATTAACGGCCCGTGGTGAAACTGGCCCGTAATGAACAGTGTATCACTTTATACCCATTAACGACCCATTAATCCATTGGGCCGTTTGCAGCCCATGTTATCTTTCGGCCTTCTCAGGGCCCATTTATTCTTGGGCTCATTTCCAGCATTCGGTTACTTACGGCCCGTTACTACCATTTTCTGCTTGTGGGCCAAATTCAGCCCGTGGTTACAGTCGGCCCGTTTGTGGCCGGTTAATACGTTGGGCCGTTTTCATAGCATCATCAAATACGGCCTATTAACGACGCCCCGTTATGGTCGGCCCATGAACAGACGACTCCAACTCTAGCCCGTTTACGGCCATAATGCGGTCTGTTTTTGGCCCATGTTTGGCCAATCGATCATACACCCCGTCTAAGGCCCATTGATGGTACCACCCATAGAAGGCCCATTGTTTCTACGACCCGTAGAAGGCCCATTATTTCTACGGCCCGTAGGAAGCCCAGTGTCACTATAGTAAATATGTAGCCCATGGCTTGTTAAAGGCGGGAAACTACTATAGGTTTAGACCTGCTAATGGCCCAAGCTGATTATAGGCCGACGTTTTGGCCCATATGAGTAACGAGCCGACCTGAAGACCGACAACACTGAGATCCACTGAACCTTCCGGCCTAAATTACAGCATACCGACCAAAGAATAAACCTAGACTATACAACAAAGAAATTACGGCATATTAGGAATCAAAGTTCGCTACCCGGTGATAATAAAGCGCAACATGACCGCGGATTACATACACTGGGCATCAAAGGTCGCCACCAGTGCATATAAACGCGCCGACAAAAGAATATACAAAACTGAGAGCACTTCAGAAGGCACTAGACCTGGCAAGCTCGGGCCCCCGCAAGCAGCCGAACAAGCTCATGAGACCTCGGTTGTGTCAACGATATATGCTTCATCCCTAGTTGTATGGCACCATAGTGCGCAAGGCAGTCCCCTGACATCTTCATTACATCTTTGATTTCAAGTCGGAGCTGAGCTGAAGCAAGCCTTTCCGCTTTAAGTTGAGACTGAAGAAGTCGAACTGATTGAGGCAGCGACTGCACAGAGGTTGTCTCACACCTGCTAGTGAGTAGCTTCAACTCACTGTCTTCATCAAGACAGGACCTTGGGGTCATCTCGCTGTCCTCAAGATGGTTTGGCTCACTATCTTTCCTAAAGTTCTGCCTGGCATAAGAGATACGACTCTGAAAGAGAAACAAGGAGACACGTAACAGGTTTCACAATTATATAAGCAAATAAATGGATCTGTTCTGCATAAGGAACATGTTTTTACAACTACAATTTAAAACTGGTAGTTGTTGCAAACATCCAATCAGATGTAAACAACAGTGGAGGAAATGATGCCTATCCAAATCTATACTAGAACAAAGTTTGAAGGCTTGAGAAGGATGAACTTACATTACATGTTAACACGGGCTGGACAAAGCCCTTCTCCATGTTGATGGAAAGATCATTCAATAAATTCCCCAAAGAAAATTCTTTATAAGCGTTGCCATTATTCTACATTTTGCAAAGAGTAAATATAGATCAAATAATATTGCAAGAAATAGAGGATAATGAAGCTCAAGTGCAGACTGATGATACATAATCAAATAACAATTAATTAAGTACAGCATTACAAGGCAAAAGGTACTGACAAGAGGAATGCAGACATCAACGTGTGCAGCGGCATTGGCTTTATTCAACATTTTGGTAAGAGTAAATGTAGATATGATAATTTGGAGAAAGTGGAGGGCAGGGCAGATAAGATGCAGACTAATGCTAGACAATCAACTATCTCGCGATGCATGTACAGTAATACCACCACCGTCCGTTATTAGTTGTCGCTCAAATGGATGTATCTAGCACTATTAAGTTCTAAATACATCCAATTGATCAACAATTAATTCGATACAGAGGGAGTACATGACAATAGGTACTTACATGAGCAATCCAGAACTTCATAACCATTGTGTTAATTCTACATTTATCTACGAGTAAATATAGATCTTATAATTTCAAGCAAAGGAAGGAAAAAGAAGCGAACATTTACAGTGATGCTACATAATCAAACAGCAATGAGTGTAAGTATGCTGACAAAGGGCAAGAGGTACTGACAAGAGCAATGCAGAGCCCAGTATTGTCGTGAGATCCTATGATCCTTTGAGCAAGGAGATTCATCTGAAATTAGTTTTCATACAAGAGAGAAGGTAAGGCACATGCAGAAATTTAGGAGTTCAAATTTTGAATTCATATCATAGACAATACCTGACGCTGGGCTGTTAGCAGTTCTAATAGGGGTTTGGCCACTGGAGTAGGGGTAAAGTCTGTTACAGTTGGGCCTGTGTTTTCTGTGGCTGCTGATCTATCTAATTTAACAGGTATCACTACCTTTTCCAAATACCTAGCTTGTACTCCTTGAGGATCTGCAATCACCCTCTTCCTTTTGGACATCTATTACGAAAGAACAACATTTGACTGGAAAAACATAGTATGACGACACATGGAATAGGTACATAAAATGGATAGGTATGGCATATACTCATATATGATGCTTAAACTAAGTAGATGGTGTAACAAACTAGAAGTAATGCAAGAGGTCAGATGCAAAATATGTGCGACCAATACAACCTTGCCAAGTTAGAGCATGCACCTTGATGGGTGAATAAGATAGGTCATCCTCCACCATGCCAAGTTTGTTAGCCAGTGGATCGTTCCGCAATATTCCTCTCGTGCACCCATTCTCATATTCATTTTGATAATGTTCAATACCTGACACGCATGAAAATATAAAAACAAGTGAGATTATCTTTGTAATGCAGAAGTGATTCTAATCCAATACTTCCTCCCTGTAAACCCCTTTGTGCTATCTCTGCAATTTCTAAGAGGTGCCATGCATGCTGTAATTTGGTGTGTGCATTAATATAATGTGCCCTACTACTCAAAATATGAGAGCTCCATAAGTGATGATACTTCGCAGATGACAGCTTCAACATATAGTAAAGAAGAACAAGTCGACCTGACCTGACAGATTCAAAATATACTAAGGGAGAATAACTCGACCTGACCAGTCGACCGCAAGAGAAGAGGATCACCTTAAAGAAGAGCAGAAGAGCAAGCAGATTGAAGATATTACAAGTCTTTCTATACAATGTCGGTTGGCCACCCATGATGAACCAGAGCACACAGAGAAATACTATTCCTTCCGGTCTCTCCATATGTGGCTCACATGCATTTCGAAACTAAAGTAGGAACATTTAGCTGACCAATTAAACATCTCTCAGTTTTACTAATATCAGCATAATATCATATTTGAATTTGTACAACTAAGCTTGTTTAGCTCGATGGGTCGAGCGGTGCTATTACGACACGAACCACGTAGGCTGATCGTGGTCATCATAAAATGGGGAAACCGTAAGCATGATGAGTATAGTGTTGACCGTGACAGTGGGATGGCAGATCTGAAGCTGCAAACCGCGCAAAGGGTAGTTAGCAACCGATATTTGCTTTGAAATAACAACTAAGATTTGGTATGAACAAGAAAGTACAGTCAACAAGTGACAAAGAAATGCAATTTTGCTGTCTCTCTATATGTCATGACATGTGTTTGGAAACTCAAGTGGGACCTTTAGCTAACCAATTAAATTTGTCTGTTAACTAATATTAGTATCATATCACAATCATATTTGAACAACTAAGCTTTGGAATTTTGAGTGTTGTGTTGTTTAGCTTGAAGGGTGGAGTAATGCTAGTATGACAGAAAGCACCTACGCAGATCATAGTAGAGTAGTTAAAAGGGGAAAACCCTAAGCATCAAGAGTAAAATCAGGAAAGTGGAACTAGCTGGACCTGTGGGTGGCGCACATGCTTTTCGAAACGAATATAGGAACATTAGGTGACCAATTAAACTTTCTCTATTTTAGTAATATGAGCATCATATCATATTCGTATTTCAACACGTAAGCTTTGGAATTATGAGTGGCATGTTGTTTCGCTTGATGGTTGAGGTGTTTAGGAGTAGTGCTAGCACGACACGAAGCAGGGAAGCACCTACGATGATGGTAGTGAATATAAAGGGGGGAAACCATAAGCTTTACGAGTATAGTGAGCGTGACATGGCGGATCTGAAGGTGCAAACCGGACAAAGCTACTTCGCAACCAATGTTTGCATTCAACTAGCCACTACGATTTGGTACGGACAAGAAAAGTACAGTAAACAATTTAAGATCTATTTTCTGGGTGAGATCAATAACTTAAGCACATATGGAAGAGTACCACCTCTCTTGCGACACCGTGCAGGCCCCTGCTGATACGTTGAGGGTGTTGCGGGTGTGATGGCTGTTGGCGGCGGGGAAGAAGACTTTAGATGGCAGACGGCCGGGTTGGGGGATAAATCCTGTTGCCGTGGACGAGGCGGTCGTAGGAGCGGCAATGGCAAAGTGGACGACGGCGCCGATGAAGCGAGACGACGCGATGAAAGGATCCTGGTCCGGCGCCATGGATGAGAGACGTCCATATCTTGCAGTGGACGACGGGGTAGGGGTAGAGGCTCCGACAAGGTGGAGGATGGGGTGGCGGACGGAGGAGGCTGGCCGCAGTGGGGAGGTTGTTGTGGCGCCGATGGTGTATGAATGGAGAAATGGAGGGGGAGGGGGGATCTCAAACTTTGGGACGCTGATACGTCTCCAACGTATCTATAATTTATCAAGTCTTCATGCTATTATATTATCCATCTTAGATGTTTTATATGCATTTATATGCTATTCTATATGATTTTTGGGACTAACCTATTAACCTAGAGCCCAGTGCTCGTTTCTGTTTTCTCCTTGTTTTAGAGTATCGCGGAAAAGGAAAACCAAACGGAGTCCAATTGACGTGCAACTTGACGGAGATCATTTTTGGACCAGAAGAAGCCCACGGAGTACCGGAAGTAGGCCAGAAGAGTCCCGGGCTGCCCACGAGGGTGGGGGGCGCGCCCACCCCCCTGGGGCACGCCCCCTGCCTCGTGGACAGCCCGGAAACCCCCCTGACGTGAAATCAACGCCAACACCTCTCATATATACCCAAACTTCCAGAAAGAAACCTAGATCGGGAGTTCTGCCGCCGCAAGCCTCTGTAGCCACGAGAAATCAATCTAGGCCCTCTCCGGCACCCTGCCGGAGGGGGCCATCATCACCGGTGGCCATGGAGGAGTTTCCCGGAGAGGCCATCATCGCCATGAAGGC
>NC_057808.1:175633553-175644260 GCF_018294505.1 Triticum aestivum | reverse complement strand
AGGAGGAAGCACAAGGGGGAGAACCTCTCCTCCTCTCTCTTGGTTGCACCGGACTGCCATCGGGAGGGGAATCATCGCCGCGGTGATCGTCTTCATCAACATCACCATCACCATCCTCATCTATTTTACGCGGTCCATTCTCCCGCACCCTGCTGTAATCCCTACTTGAACATGGTGCTTTATGCCACATATTATGATCCAATGATGTGTTGCCATCCTATGATGTTTTGAGTAGATATCTTTTGTCTTTGGGTTGATTGATGATAGTACAAGTTGTATGTTTTATTTTGGTGCTGTCCTATTGTGCCCTCTGTGTCACGCAAGCATGAGGGATTCCCGCTGTAGGGTGTTCCAATACATTCATGATTCGCTTATAGTGGGTTGCTTGAGTGACAGAAGCATAAACCCGAGTAAGGGGGTTGTTGCGTATGGGATAAAGGGGACTTGATATGTGAATGCTATAGTTGGGTTTTACCTTAATGATCTTTAGTACTTGCGGATGCTTGCTAGAGTTCCAATCATAAGTGCATATGATCCAAGTAGAGAAAGTATGTTAGCTTATGCCTCTCCCTCATATGAAATTGCAATGATGACTACCGGTCTTGTTAACAATTTCCTAGGACAATTCCGCACACTGATCCACCATTATTCCACACTCGCTATTTATAATATTTAGTAATATATTCTAACTTTATGATAACAGCACCTACTTTTATATTTTAGCTCTTCGATATCATACAAAGTTATCCTCTTCATACCCACAACGTAGTTTTATTTCTCCTTTCTAGTTGGAAGCAAACGTTCGGTGCACGTAGAGTCGTATCAGTGGCAGATAGGGCTTGAGAGAATATTGATCTTACCTTTAGCTCCTTGTGGGTTCGACACTCCATACTTATCACTTCCACCTTTGGAAATTGCTACGATGATTCCCTGCACTTGGGGATTATCAAGCTCTTTTCTAGCGCCGTTGCCGGGGAGCAATAGCGTGGGGTTGATATTCTCGGGTGTGCTTGTTTGCTTTCTTCACGAAGTAGATTTTGTTTTTTTCCTTTTTGTTTCTGGTTAGTTGTCGGTGAAACATACAAAAATAAATAAATAATGAAAATACAAAAAAAATTACTTGCCTCTCATGCCTAAAAAGTTTTTCAAAAAGAGAAGTGATTGGAAAGTTATGCATTGAAGAAGTGAGGGTCGACCTTGAGCACTTGTGTTCATGCCCACGGAAACAATTTAGAATTTTTCATGGAAGTTTCTCTGTAAATAATTATCCCCTTGTATATATCCATTGTATTATAAAAATAATGTGCCAAGCTTTGGTTTTAGGATGATTAGATTGCTTGTTTACTATATGCAGAACAAAAACTGAAACTTTGGCTGTAGTGCGTGAATTTACATTTTTTTACTGGAAAGTCAAAATGGGTCTGAAACTTTTTGCACGTTACTTCTGTAGAAATTGTTCAAATTGTCATATTTATTTCATAATTTTAGGAGTTACATAAGTTTACCAAACTTCCAGATTACTACAGACTATTCTGTTTTTAACAGATTCTGTTTTGCGTGTGTTGTTTGCTTATTTCGATGAATCTATGGCTAGTATAGGGGGGTATGAACCATAGAGAAGTTGGAATACAGTAGTTTTAACACCAATATAAATAAAGAATGAGTTAATTACCGTACCTAAAGGTAGTGATTTGCTTTATTACACTAACGGATCTCACAAGTTTTTGTTAAAGTTTTGTGTGGATGAAGTGTCCGAAGGTCGAGGAGCTATCAATATGAGAAGAATAAAGAGAGGCAAGAGTTCAAGCTTGGGGATTCCCAAGGCACCCCAAGTAAATATTTTTAAGGATACTTAAGCATCTAAGCTTGGGGATGCCCCGGTTGGCATCCCATCTTTCTTCTTCAACAAATATCGGTATACCTCGGTTTTTGCTTTGTTCACATGATTTGTGTCCTTGGTGTTTTTGTTTTTCCTTTAAGAACCATGCTAGCATGAGATAGCCCTTCATTTATTTATAGAATACTTCATGTGCTTCACTTAAATCTTTTAAGTATGATCTTATAGAATTGCTCTTTGTGCTTCACTTAAATATTTTGAGTATGGTTTTATAGAATGCTTCATGTGCTTCACTTATACATTTTGAGCTTGGATATTGGTTAGTCTATATTAATTTTAGAATGCTACATGAACTTCACTTATATCTTTTGGAGTATGAATAATACCATCATTTAAAGTGGGTTTGGAAGAGTGTCAACTTTAGGAATTAGTGATCCCACTATCTTGGAGGGTGTTGAATCTTAGTGTGATATTCATGAAAGTGGATTTGGAAGAGTGTCAACTTTAGCTAGTAATGATTCCACTATTTTGGAAGAGGTTCCAATTGATTATGAGAAAAAATTTGCTATCCATGTTGCTACTGAAAATTATTATGAGGGAGGAAGACATGCTTGTAGGAGTTGCAATAATATCAAGTTTCCTCTCTAAGTGCTTAAAGTTTTGAAGTTATACTTGTTTCGCCTTCCTATGCTAGTTGATTGTTGTTCTTAAAAATTGTGTGCTAAAAAAATCCCTAGGCATAGGAAGTGGGTTATATTTAAATGTGCTAGTCATATTCTTCAAGATGATCTCTTTGTGCTTTAATTCCTATCTATTATGTGAGCATCATTGAAATCATCATGCCTAGCTAAAAGGCATTAAAGAAAAGTGCTTGTTGGGAGACAACCCAATATTTACCCTTACTGTTTTTGTGTGTTTACATGATTAAGATAATGTATTAATCATTTTTATAGCTTTTGTTTCACTAAAGTGCCAAGTAAGACCTTTGGGAAAACTTGGGAGAAAGTCAATGTGATCTTGCTGTAAAAAACACAAACTTTTTGCTCACGAGATCAGCTGTCATTTTTTACAGAAGAGTTCTTTTTACTTTATTCTTTTTTCAGAAGATTAATAGACAAATTCCTCACGTCCACCAATTTATTTCATAATTTTTGGAGTAGCAGAAGTATGGTTTATGTTCAGATCATTACAGACTGTTCTGTTTCTGACAGATTCTGTTTTCATTGCATAGTTTGCTTGTTTTCTAGTTTCTATGAATTATATTTCTCAATATAAATTGTAGAAATGATATGGTACAGTAGGCATTGTGTGAGAACAATTATGAAACTTGTCCTTAACAGTACCAAAGTGAATGGTTTACTCTTTATCATACTAACCTATCTCACGAAGTTTGGTTAAGTTTTGTGTGATTAAAGTTTTCAAGCTTTGGGTGACATATCGATATGAGGAGAATAAGGAGTGGAAAGACCCTAAGCTTGGGGATGCCCAAGGCACCCCAAGGTAATATTCAAGGAAGACTCAAGTACCTAAGCTTGGGGATGCCCCGGAAGGCATCCCCTCTTTCGTCTTCAAAACTATCGGTATAACTTACTCGGAGCTATATTTTTATTCGTCACATAATATGTGTTTTGCTTTGAGCGTATTTTCAATTTTACTTGCTGTTTGAATAAAATCATTGGATCTGAAATATTGAATGAAAAAAGAATCCTCCAATGGCTAGTTAATTATTTGACTACTCAGTTTTCTTCACTCATATCTTTTGGAGTAGTTTGTCATTTACTCATGTGCTTCACGTATATCCTATGAGTAAACGATTGGATAAATTGAATGTCATAAATCTGAATTTATATATGTTTCATATGCCTATAACATGGGGAGTAATGACTTCACACATAATAAGTATAGGTAGTAAACTTATTGAAAGTTAGCAAACATAGAATTGGTCACTTGAACAATTCATAAAAGAATATTGAAGGAAGAGGGATTTCACATATAAATATACTATCTTGGACACCTTTTGTAATTGTGAGCACTCATTAAAATATGACATGCTAAAAGGTTGATGTTGGACAAGGAAGACAACGTAATGGGTTATGTTTTCTTATATCTGAAATAAAGTGTATTATCATGGATCGCCCAACACGTTGAGCTTGCCTTTCCCCCTCATGCTAGCCAAATTCTTTGCACTAAGTAGTGATACTACTTGTGCCTGCAAATACCCTTAAACCCGGTTTTGCCATAAGAGTACACCATACCTACCAATGGATTGAGTAAGATCCTTCAAGTAAGTTGTCATCGGTGCAAGCAATAAAAATTGCTCTCTAAATATGTATGATTGATTAGTGTGGAGGAAATAAGATTTATACGATCTTGTGATGTGGAAGAAATAAAAGCGACGGACTGCATAATAAAGGTCCATATCACAAGTGGCAATATAAAGTGACGTTCTTTCGCATTATGATTTTGTGCATCCAACCCTGAAAGCGCATGGCAACCTCTGCTTCCCTCTGCGAAGGGCCTATCTTTTACTTTTATCTCTTACCCTTATGCAAGAGTCATGGTGATTTTCACCTTTCCTTTTTACATTTTATCCTTTGGAAAGCACATTGTGTTGGAAAGATTCTGATATATATATACCCAATTGGATGTAAGGCATCATGAACTATTATTGTTGACATTACCCTTGAGGTAAAAGGTTGGGAGGCGAATCTATAAGCCCCTATCTTTCTCTGTGTCTGATTAAAACTTTGAACCCATAAATATCGCGTGAGTGTTAGCAATTGTGAAAGACTAAATGATAGTTGAGTATGTGGAGTTTGCTAGATCAAAGCTCTGACATAGACCCTTCCTGAAAATAAGATGAATTGCAATTGTTTGATGACTGAGAATATTGTTTGTTAGTTTTCAAGAAAGTTTATGATCTATACTTTAACATGTGAATAGCTTGTTACTTTATCATGAGAAGTTTTATGAGATGAGCTACTGTTATGACATATAATGATGCTAGAAAAGGTGACTGAAATTATTATTGATCAAACTTGTGCACTTGCTAGCATTCACACTTCATAAATTATTTCTTTTATCATTTACCTACTCGAGGACGAGCAGGAATTAAGCTTGGGGATGCTGATACGTCTCCAACGTATCTATAATTTATGAAGTCTTCATGCTATTATATTATCAATCTTAGATGTTTTATATGCATTTATATGCTATTCTATATGATTTTTTGGACTAACCTATTAACTTAGAGCCCAGTGCCAGTTTCTGTTTTCTCCTTGTTTTAGAGTATCGCAGAAAAGGAAAACCACACGGAGTCCAATTGACGTGCAACTTGACGTAGATCATTTTGGACCAGAAGAAGCCCACGGAGTACCGGAAGTAGGCCAGAAGAGTCCCGGGGTTCCCACGAGGGAGGGGGCGCACCCACCCCCCTGGGGCGCGCCCCCCTGCCTCGTGGACAGCCCGGAAACCCCCTGATGTGAAATCAATGCCAACACCTCTCATATATGCCCAAACTTCCAGAAAGAAACCTAGATCGGGAGTGCCGCCGCCGCAAGCCTCTATAGTCACGAGAAATCAATCTAGGCCCTCTCCGGCACCCTGTCGGAGGGGCCATCATCACCGGTGGCCATGGAGGAGTATCCTGGAGAGGCCATCATCGCCATGAAGGCCAAGGACCAGAGGGAGAATCTTTCCCCATCCCGGGGGGCATGGAGGAGGAAGCACAAGGGGGAGAACCTCTCCTCCTCTCTCTTGGTGGCACCGGACTGCCATCGGGAGGGGAATCATCGCCGCGGTGATCGTCTTCATCAACATCACCATCACCATCCTCATCTATTTTACGCGGTCCACTCTCCCGCACCCCGCTGTAATCCCTACTTGAACATGGTGCTTTATGCCACATATTATGATCCAATGATGTGTTGCCATCCTATGATGTTTTGAGTAGATATCTTTTGTCTTTGGGTTGATTGATGATCTAGATTGGTACGAGTTGTATGTTTTATTTTGGTGCTGTCCTATTGTGCCCTCTGTGTCACGCAAGCGTGAGGGATTCCCGCTGTAGGGTGTTGCAATACGTTCATCATTCGCTTATAGTGGGTTGCTTGAGTGACAGAAGCATAAACCCGAGTAAGGGGGTTGTTGCGTATGGGATAAAGGGGACTTGATATGTGAATGCTATAGTTGGGTTTTACCTTAATGATCTTTAGTAGTTGCGGATGCTTGCTAGAGTTCCAATCATAAGTGCATATGATCCAAGTAGAGAATGTAAGTTAGCTTATGCCTCTCCCTCATATGAAATTGCAATGATGACTACCGGTCTTGTTAACAATTGCCTAGGACAATTCTGCACACTGATCCACCATTATTCCACACTCGCTATTTATAATATTTAGTAATATATTCTAACTTTATGATGACAGCACCTACTTTTATATTTTAGCTCTCCGATATCATACAAAGTTATCCTCTTCATACCCACAATGTAGTTTATTTCTCCTTTCTAGTTGGAAGCAAACCTTCGGTGCACGTAGAGTCGTATCAGTGGCAGATAGGGCTTGAGAGAATATTGATCTTACCTTTAGCTCCTTGTGGGTTCGACACTCCATACTTATCACTTCCACCTTTGGAAATTGCTACGATGATTCCCTGCACTTGGGGATTATCAGACGCGCTTGTCTGAAATGTGGGAAAGTTACGAACTTATCCCCCATTTAAAATTTTGGACATCACGTCGGTTGGGGATAGGACGGTAATCTCGCATCTCCCAAATATTTGCCGGTAACGATTTCGGGCGAGGAGAGGGTGTTTTGCCGCCCACGGTTGGCGCCCACAGTGTTTGAACGGGACTGACAGGTAGGGCGGTTGTGTCACGTCTGAGGGAAGTTACACATCTGCCCCTATTTAAAATATTAGCCTACATTGATTTCAGACGAGGAGAGTTTGTTTTGCCGCCCACAGTGGATGAATGGGGAAATGGAGGGAGAGACACATGTCTTTCGAACGAGCTTGAATCAAATGTGTTTTGCCGCCCACGTTTGGCGCCCACCGTGTCTGAATGGGCTCAGAGGCCGTTGTGTCACGTCTTATTGAAGTTACTAGTCTACCCCTATCGACAACAGTGTAAATCCGGTCGATAAGGATGTCAAGTGTCAGGGGTAGACAGTAATTTCCATCTCGCAAACACTTGCTTCGGGCAGCCCACAAATGATAGTGGGTGTTTAGCCGCTTCGTTCAAAATTGGGAGAATTAGCATTCACGTTTGCCCTGGGCCCTGGCAACTAAATCCAAATCCAATTTTTATTCGATTACGAATATCCACATATAATTCTACGTTTTGTTATTTATTTCTTCAAAACCACAACAAAGATTTATTCCACCTTTATATATGATTATGATTTAGAAATGCCGTGATCTTCGAATCCAATAGGTTGGATACACTTTGAGTCAAACAGTTATTTCATCCAATACAATATGCTCACACGAAAAACAGTTCACCTTATGTCAATCATACAAGTACTGAGGATTACCTCGCCTAAAAAATTCGGATCATTACAACACATGGACAACATAGAGGGTCTTACAACATAATCCATTCAGAGACATGACACAACATGCAAGTACAATAATCTAATGACAATTTCAACTACTATCTAAAGAAGAACTGGGATTACCCTGGGCTTCAGATAGCAGAAGCAGCAGGACCTCCTCCGTCTTCAAATGCAACATTCTTACATCCTCCAATTCTTGGGTTGCTTGCATAATGCGTGCAGCTAATTGCATAACTTCCAGCTTCAAGATCGAGATTACCTCATTCATGGCAGCCACACCATCTCTTTCTGCCTCTAGTAGAGCCTCAAGAACTATAATATATGTGCTCAGACTGCTCTCCGGCGGTGTTGCCTATGAACTGCTACCATCTGGTAACATGGATGGCGCACTGCTTCCACAAATAAATTCTGGGGTTGTACATTGTGTCCTAGTGTGAACGACATCCTGAAAGGTTTCCGCTGGACATAAGTAAGAGATAGTTATCACATGATCCAGGCAGTAAGCTTACATGGTAAACGACATACGAATTATTTCCGAGCATGGCAAGCTATATTTAAATGGTTTGAAGCAGCATCAGCCGAAAAGAAATTAAAATGGTAAGATGAAACTAGGGATGTAAGTGGCAAATAAACGACATCCGCCAGTCCCTTCTAGTTAGCTTTTGCTAGCGCCCTGGTTCATTTTCCTCAAAAAACAAAAACTCTTTTGAACTATCATACCACTAGTGGACTTTAATCGGGATTAAACGGGACCCAGTTGACATCCCTAGTTGAAAGGGAGTGTACCACCGCTAAGTTGCCAAGGCATCTAAGCAGTTGAAATAATCTGAGAAAGCACTTAACAGTGTGGCCTCATATAAACTACGAAGACAGTCTTGTGATGAAGTTCAGAGGAAAAGTTAAGGACTCAAATGAACTAGGCATGCATTTCTTTATGATAGTACAGCAGGCACTGCTGAAATATTGGCCAACTCAGGTATAGCGTAACAAGTAATAAACAAGCATTCGAATCAAGCAATACAGCAAAGCAGACAACTGAACTATATGTTATTCTGTAGGATTACAGGTTGAGGGCACAAGCCAAGAAAGCAGCCCACACGCATTACATTTCACATGTACTAAAACACACCGGCTTACCATATGTTGCTGTGAAGCCTCGCTACTGTTGCAATGTTCTTTGAAGATATCGTCAGCATCCCGTGGTTGCAAATCTACTTGTTGTAGTTTATTCTGCACCCTCTATTTAGGTAAAATTAATTTTAATCGCATGCACTGGTTCGAATTGATCATCAATGGTTCATCTAAACTAATGAAAGAAGGGTGTGTGCATACACGACAATATATCTGCTTCCCTCTATTTTTATGCTTGTTTGAGGTGCCAGCCCCAAAAGAACAAATATTTTGCTCGATGGGGTTGGCAGCTCCATAATTAATAGATGCATCAAATTAGTCATGCAACTTGGGAACATAAAGAACACACACAAAAGTAATGAATAGAGGCTCGTAGCAGTGATGTAATAGCTAGCATCAGAAAATGTAGGGTAAAACGAACAAAAACCAGCGGAACCACATGCTAGTTTGTTGATGTGTAATTAAGCATAGAGAACATGAAGCAGTCTGATGGAACCAACAGGTAGCATCAGAACAACACCATTATCATAAATATAGCATGCAACAAGGAAAATAGTAGGTAGTGATATCTAGGAAGTACAGTAATACTTAGGACAAAACTAAAGCATATTAACTATATGTGCACTAGTATGTAATTTAGAACATGTAACGTGTTCACTGCCAAAAGTATGGCCCTACAGGTTCAAGCAGAATAACGCTTCTCATGAAAAACTGAATGATGCCCTGAAGAAATTCAAAGGTGCGGTGCTTATGCTAAGAAAGTGAACGTAGGCGCCGGCCGTTGGATAATAGTACCTGATTCTCGGTGGCGTATGGGTATCGTTTGCATACTTGATAGCTAAGGATCGTCGATGGTGCTCGTGTTGCGGTTGAGTTTGGGCCGGCTGTCGCCGTCGCTGAAGCGGCTCCGGTGCTACGGTTGCGGCGCCTGTCGACATACAAGAAAGCTCATCTGTGGTAAGTGAACAGTTGCACTATAAAGAGAAAAACTGAAGGAGTACAGATCAAAATAACCTGATGAGGCTGCGGCGTCGGTAAAGCAGGGCCGGTGGAGTTGAATATGGCGTCCGTGGAGCGGGTCCGGTGCAGTGGATGAAGGCTTTGGCAGGCGCGTTGTACAGTGCTTTTGGTGAGGCGGATCTGTTGCGGCGGATGAGGGCTTGTATGAAGGGCCAGCGACGGGACGGACGAGGGAGTCAGTGAAGGGCCTACACTATGGTGGACGAGGGCACCGGTTAAGCAGATCCGGTGCGGTGGACCATGATGGCGGTCAAGGAGATCTGGAGCGGTGTACAAGCCAGTCGCTGAAGCGGCTCCGGTGAAGTGGTGAGTTGGCAGTTGGGGGTTCCAAGGTGCGGAAGGTAGATCCGTCGGGATGTGAGGTCCACTACTGCGGCGGAGGACTAGATTCGGCGGCTTGCCGTGGTTGGGGGGACGGGAGGGGCTCTGGGGAAGAATGTTGGGGGAAAAGAGGGGAAAACAATGGAGTTACCAAAGCAGCCCTTTTTCCGTTCATGTGGCAGGGGTAAAACAGGAATATCACAGGGCTAAACTTTCGGGCGCGAGATATTTCGATGTGAGCGGGAAGTTTGAAAGCTTTTGGCGCCTGAAATTATATTCTGCTCTTGTATGCCCGACTATGATATCATGGCCGAGAATTTGTTTGTTTTGCATGCAAAAAAAAGTGCAAGTTTTGAAAATCAATGTCTCCAACTCGAAACTTAGATTGTCCATTCAATTCAAATATGGATCATTGAGCTACTACAAGAAAATACCATCATATGGTCCAATTCAAATGAAATTCCAAATGTGTTTATCCTAAATATGATGACAAAAGCAAAAATGTGTATGTGTATGAATAAAGTGGATGATTATAAAGTTTGAACATGCCCGTATGTGTATATCTCTAGGTTTGATATATGAATTTGAAATCACAAAATCCGGCTTAAAAATGTACCTCCATTTAAATGAATTACAGAAGCTAATGATGGAGTTGAATTCCAAAATTCCAATCTTACGTTTGTAATTCTGGTACATTAAAGTATATCACACATGTTCAAAAGTATCGTTATCTCATAGTCCAAACTATGAAACAAATTGATCAACCTTGAGTGCACACACTATTGACCATGTATATCTCAATTACGCTAAAGTCCCTCAAATATAGACACCTCACTCTTTATC
>NC_057808.1:175632659-175633253 GCF_018294505.1 Triticum aestivum | reverse complement strand
AACACCAACACACGAGCACATTAACACCCCTCTCTCTTCTAAAGTCCGGACCCCAATATAGGTCTCTATCACTTTATCTCTTGGGCATGCACACATCTCTTCCCCCACTCTCTAGCTAGGTCTCCCGACATCTCTCTTTCCCAAGCACACGTACTATGTAGAGTGTATCTTTCCCATACACACAAAACGTCGCCCCCAAACATCTATCTCCCTAGTTATGTGGTTCTCGCACACTCACCTCACACACCACCCCCACTACAAACCAAGCACACTTTTTCTCCTTGTGCACCACTCTCCTCTTTCTATCTCTCCCACGTGCGGACCCGCCCCAGCTCCTCCCTGTATACATATATGTCATGACTCTTTCCATAGCTCCCTAATGTATCATCGTTCTCGATCTCGCACATTATTCTCTACACCATCTATTCTAAATCTCTCATGAAGTCCCTATCACACACACGATGACTCGCTTCCCTTGCGTCTCCGTACATAGGCCAATTTCAAACAACATCAACATTGTCTCCCTATCTATACGCCATTTATGGACACAAACGCCCCCTCTCTCGCCCCCTCTCTTCCTCTCTCTCTCTCTCT
>NC_057808.1:175580146-175632401 GCF_018294505.1 Triticum aestivum | reverse complement strand
GATGTCTCTTCCAAATAGTCTGCTCCCCCCGCCCGCACCCATGCTATCCCGCTACTACACATGTCACACCATTCCCCCTTCCCTTATACTAGGTTTACATCATTAGTGGTCTCTCTACCCCACATACACACACCCCCTCTCACACACAAACGCGCGCACAAACACACACAGACACGCACAAACACCCATTAATCTAGATCCTCATCTCTCCCCATGTCCGCATGTGTATCTCGCACACTCACTCTCTAATTATGTATATGTGTCTCCACGTCAACACAAAGCCCCATGTACATGTCTCTCTCTATCCTCCACACACATAGACACAAAGAATATGTTATCATTGCCTCAGTCTCTAGACATATCACACACGCACACTGTCTCTCTCTCTCTCTCGCAAACACGCTCAAGGGTTTCCCCGTGAATAACTTACTGTCTATTCATCAACAGTCGTGGCAGTACGGCGGACACGAGACGTGAAAAAGAATAAATCTACACGTGCTTAGACCACCTAGTATGACTACTAGGACTAGAGCAAGCCAAAAGGTGCGGCGCCGTCACCCCCTCCTTATCGGCGACGGGAAAACCTTTGTTTTACACAGTTGAGAAGTCATTGTGCTAAGGCCTCACATGCTGAGGCGTTGAATAGAATGTAGATGCTAGTTTACGGAAACAAGTATCGATAATACGTTTGTATCTCCATACTTATATTTCTTCTACTATAAAAAACTGAGTTGGTGATGATGGTACACGTGCCATCTTGCAATATAGACCGTCCGATCTATATCTGACTGATGGAAATTAAACTAAAAGATACCCGCACCCCTCTCCACATTTGCAGACAAGGCCTTCCCTCGTTCATCCTTATCTCCAACAACCTCATTGTTGAGCAATTAAGAAAGGAAGCCTCTGGAACAAACTGGCCTGGTGGCCGCTGCCGGAGTCATCAATCCCCATGCCTCCGCTCAGTCCGACCACCGATCACCACCACGCCCCACTCCTCTTCACCTTATCTCCTATTTCTCGAGATATCATTAGTTTTTACACATGGGATTACTCCCGCATGGGTCAATCACAACGAGTGTTTTTATAAAAAAAATGCATCTTGATGTTCCGTGCAATGCACGGATCTTGCTAGTACTCCTACAGAAGACTAAGTTGGTGATGATGGTGTGTCTGCCATCCATCATTTGTGACCATTAGATCTACATCTAACGACTGTGAGGTAAGTTGTTGCCTTTTCTCACAAACATCCCACTTGTCTACCAATTTGCAGAAAAACCCATAATTAGTATCTTAAAACCAACCACATCCCTCCCTGACCTCACCAAAACAGCCCAAGGAATATATTCTAATTGAAACATAATATATCTCTAGTGATATATGTATATCAAAATTAGTGTGTTTTGTATCAAGTTTGTGAATAAGTATTATTCTAATTATGATTCGTTGCAACGCACATGAACATCGCTAGTATTTCCAACCATGCATTTTTTCCCTAGTATTCCATAGTTTCGAGTTTTCCATCAAGATATTAGTCACTCATGGTTGATATTTACTTTCAATCATGTACACATATGCACTATGTAACTAGCATTGCTTATTGGGTTCCAAAGCTTAAATTTCACTCCTACTTACAATATGTAGAGTATTTAACAAAAAACTACCACTTTCAACCAGCCCTAGGAAGAATCTATTGTACAAAAAATAGCAAAAACATACCCAAAATTTCTTAATCCACGCCAAAAACTACTACCTACCGATTAGGTTAGTTTAAACCCATTTATGACAGGGTTGGCCCACACGTCCATGCTGACGAGGCAGCTTAAACCAACACATTCTGTTTGATCATTGACACGAGGGACCCATATCTGACCTTCTGTCCTGTTATTCCCCCTCAAATCATTATTTTTCCTGAACATTACTTCAAACAGTGCTGATGCGTGTTCGTCGGTGGCGCCGGTGATGAGCGAGTTGGCCGCCGCTCCGCCGGACGGGCCGGATGCCGCGTTGGCCTCCGCACGGGTTGGCAGGCTGGCCCGAGCGTGCCTCACGAGCGAGCAAGCCGACGTGCTGGCCTTCGCTCAAGCCAGATGGCTGGCCTTAGCGCGGCGCACGCGAGCAAGCCGCCGCGCCGCCGTGCCAATCTAGCTAGCAAACCTTGCAGACAAGCAGCTGGACGGAGCTATCTTGGCTAGCTAGCGGCCGCGAGCGCCGGACGGAGCTGGCATCCGAGCTGCCGCAAGATGGGCTCCGCACCGCCGACGGTTTTGACCTCGCCTTCTGCCGGCGGCGGTAGCTGCGTCCCATGGCCGAGGATGACTAGGTGGACGGGCCGGAGGTAGGAGGTCACTCAGGGATCTTTGTGCAGACTGACATGTAGGTCCCACAAGTCATAACGACCGGTCAAATAGAAGGCGTTGACTTAATGGGCGACACGGGCCCTGTTTTGATACTCTAAGTCAGAGGTTAGATTCTAACCCTGAACTAACTCTAACCAAAGTGGTGTTTGGATGGCAGGGTTAGATTGACAACAAATGTATCCAAACAGGGCCATGGGTTGAAACGTGCCTATAACGGCACTTTGTAGAGTAGTCGTTTCTTGGTAGGGCTGGTTGGTAAGAGCATGTACAATGGTTGATAAGGTAGTCTTATCTTAAGTCTAGCACGTATGCAAGTGGTAGTAGTTTCTTGGCATTATTAGTGGTTTCTTGCATTATTAGGGGTTTCTTGTAAGGAACAATGTACTACTAGCGACAAAAGGCGATTCTAGGTTGCGTTGTACTCCAACGAGTACTACTAGTGGTCGCAGGAGTGTATACCTCGTTTTGTGGGTTCGATCCCGGCTGAACGCACGGCGGCCTTTTTTTAAATAGTAACTTCACGGCGGCCAATATTTTACACGGGCAGTTTGAGTTTTGAAGTCAAACGGACGTGCGGCACCACAATCTAGGTGCACTGGATAGCCTAGCCATGTGAACGGGTTTTCCTTCCCAGCATCTCGTGGCTCGCGTGCTCGCCCTAGCCGCACCTCGCTTGCAGCTTCCTCATCAGCTAGTAGCATATTTAAACTAGCGCCTCCCAATTAAGCCCGAGGATCCGGAAAAGCCTGGCGGGGCATTGGGAACTGTGCAATATGGCTCTGTACGTAAAGTGCTCTACTACTAATCTGTAGCTTGTGGCGTTGCACGCATGGACTTCACTCCATTATCGGCTCTACTATAAAAGAAATTCCTCTTGACGTGTTTTTTTGAAACGGAGGCAAAAGCTTTGCTTCATCTCATTAATAAAGAAGGAACTACTAACAAAGTTCGACGAGATCCATTACACCTCCACAAATGGAAGCGAAAATCCTAGTCTGGCTGTATCAAATAACTCAAATGTTCTGCCCCCGTAGTAACCGTCGCTGATAAACAGGCTGCTAGTGTGTGCGTGAGAGGAGCGGCTGAGTAGGCCAGCTACGTGAGAGGAGCGGCTGAATAGAGCATCGAGAGTACCCACTAGGCCACTACGCAGGTGTACTTTCCCTGCATTGATAGTACAGCGATGGTTCTAGAGAACAGTAGTACCCTCCACTTCCAACTGTAGCTCCTTGGCCCTGAGATTCAAGAGTTCAAAACTGGTGCACTATACTAGAAGTACAGTACATAGCACTAGTAGTACCCTCGCACTACTAGTTGAGAAAGTAGTACTAGTACTGCTACAGTACAAGTACGTACTCCTCTGTCACATAATGTAAGACGTTTTTTGACACAAGTTGGCGTGTACAAAAAATAGCAAAAACATACCCAAAATTTCTTAATCCACACCAAAAACTACTAGCTAGTGCCAAAAATTTCTTACTAGTGCTATTATTTACAGGACAATGCAATCCCACAACGTCCCATAATGCTAGTACTAGTAGTAAATAATAGCCTCACCCCTTCGCTACAGTTGGAAGGAACGATCTATAGTTGGAAGGGACGAGGCCCTCCGGTTACTACGCTCTTATCTCCTCCTCGCTAGTTCCCCTCCCCCCGAAGAGAAGGCAGTTCGTCGCTGCTCCCATGGATTCGCCAGGCGGTTCTCCTCCTCGTCGGGGCTGGGAGACCATGGACGACGATGCTCTGGGAGAAATCGCACGCCGCTCCGACGTCCTCACCGCCGCAAGACTCGGTGATTCCTGCACCAACTATTTCAAGACGGTGCTTAAAATGGCTTGGGAAAAGGCCATGCTTGTTGGTCTTCCATGCGTCCTTGAGGAGAAGGTTCTTCTAAGGGACAATCCTTCGAACGGTCCACCGCTCCCTGACCATGGTTGCACATTGACTCCGCTAGAGTTGCCGACGTTGAGAGGTAGTCGGATTTTATCCGATGAGTAGGTCAGTAATGGAGTTTGATCATGTAGTACTTAGTTATTCCATTTCCATCCCATAATTTCTCCGCTACCCACCGTCTTATATATAGGTCTGGGTCGGTGCCAACGAAGATTGGCTTGCATACCTCCGGCCAGATACCACCATCATTTTGCACAACATCCACAGCAGTGCGGCCGTTCCGGTAGACCCCTTCTCTACCATTGGGATCGGCCTTCCGGACTGGCTGGGCTTGAATACGTATGATGATGCCTACATGAGACTGAAGAAGATAGCAATTGCGGACCCGCCGACAAAGCGATGCGGCTACGACGATTGCTATCTCATCGCGGTGGTCCACATAAGGATTGCCATCAATGCAAGAGGCAGTAACGGCAGAGGCTGGCGCATGTTGGTGGCGGCAGATTTGTACCCCTACACGTTCGAAGACGCCGTGCGCCATCTAGGCCGCATCTTCGCGGTGACAAGCCAGGGGACTTGTTTCATCTGGTTGCCATCCTACGGTACGGGAGATTACAAACGGAATGCACAAACCATCATTTGCATCCCTAACGGTACTCCATTATTTTGCAGGGACCAGTCATCCCGCGATCAAAATAAGATCGCCGATCCTGGATGTGCATTTGCATCCACGATTCGGTCTAACCTGGAACCTTGTAGCTGACTTTGGCATATTGGGATCAACTATCTTAGCAGTCGTTACCCATGGTACCACTGATGTGCAACATGGTCACACAATCTACCATGATCGGACCGTCACCATCTACCCAGGTATTCCATTTTTTAACCCTCTCTCCTTCTCTTTCATTGTTGTACTAGTACTCTACTTACGTACTAGTAGGAGTACTTTTTACCTTGGAGGACGCGTATAGCTGGCTAGGCCCTTGAAGACTTGAACCCACTAGCTGCCACCATTTTTGTTTTTCCATGTCTTACTATCTCATCCATGTAGCCAACAGTGGCTATATATAATAAGCCGGTTATTTTACTTCCTCTATACCGGAGTAGTACTATTTGCTACACAGTATTACTGACCGCCATATTTGTGCACAACATTATTATGCATGGACCTTGACTATGTATGTCACCATGTGTCCAGATATGAGATGTCGTGTGTACCAGATGAACGGCGCCGAGTTCGACCCCCGTGATGCTACGTGGGTGCCGAGGAACACTCTTGGAGAGTACTCGCTTTTCATTGGGGACAGCTACCCCATTGTGAAGCGGATGCCACCTTCCGTGCACGACATGGAAGGCCTGCCATTCATGAAGCATGGTTGTGTCTTCCGTGCGCACCGCCGGATGAACGACATGCTGGGACACGCTATCCCTGATTTATGCCGCTTCAGCTTGGATGAGTCTCCATCGTGTGGAACCAGACTAGAAAGCTGTGACAATGATGCCTGTTGCCCACCTCTATGGATCGTGCCATCCATGAAGTACACCTGGGACTGGAACCTGGAGGAGGACATGTAGCCCATCTATAACGTGTAAGTGGAGTACGGTAAATTGTGAACGGTAGCGTTGTGAATATATGTAGACTAGTCGTGCACAAATTTATCACATGAATTGGAGATGAACTTGTGTGGCATACTGGCATTTGTCCTTTAGAATTTATTACTAGTAAATGGGTTATGTGTACGTGCAACTTGTGTGGTTGTTGCACGGGCTCCAACACGCTCTTTGAGAAAAAAAGGTGGCACAGCTTTGGATATACGTGACGTGGCGGTATCATACAGTAGCATCGTTCGCTATAGTTGTAGTACGCTCCTACTAGGACGACAAGTCCTATAAAACCTTGCGCTTGGCTCTTTGCCTCTTCGGGAGGTTCAATAGTTCGTACTCGTGTGAACCTTGCACTTGTCTCTTCGCCTCTTCGAAAGGTCCAACAATGATGATACTACAGTACACATTATGCTTCTGGCAATCTGACACCGATTGAACTGTTCCACGTCCACCGTGAGGGTGAGGGTGAGGGCGAGGGAGAGGCAGAGGGTGCGCTTTAGTCAAAACCCTCTCCTCGTCCTACGAACCACCGCGTGCGTGGGCGAGGGAGAGGCGTAGTAAGCAAGCTTCTCCTCGTTCGGCGAGTTGACGGGACACATCAAAGCAGTACTAGTACTAGTCCATACTGCGTCCTTTCCGGTTAATATGGCTTAATTTGAAACGAGAAAAATACACTGGCGGTCAGCGTATGTAACAATACGCTCTTTACGGTCACTATATATAGTTTTGCGGTGATTATACGATCACTAGCTCATCGTAGAGCACCGTATTGCACCCTAATGACCGGCCACATAGTCGACGTGGCACTTTGTTGACTGGTTAAATTGTCACCTGGTTTCTGGGTCCCACCTGTCAGTTGGCAGAGCAAAGAAATCAGCTAAAAAACAAAGAGTGTAGTACATCTACACTTCCAATGGATTTAGCCTTTAATCTAAATCGATATTGATAGACTAATGCACCAACTTGTGCTCTAGGTATAGGCTACATGTCTATCCTTAATTACAGCATGCAAAGACCTTCATTTAATCTTCTTCTCTCAATGGTCGCATGCACACATAACTTTTGGGCGTTAATTATGGCCTGGTCAATGTGTAAATCTCTATATGTACAGTCTTTCACGGACGTAGGGAGTAGGTTGAGCACTTGTGCGTGAGCGTGTGTGTTGCGTCGTGTGCTGTGTGCCGCATGGGTGCGTGAGTGTTGCGTGCGTCCATGTCTACGTGTGAGTGTTGCGTGTTGCATGCATGCATGCATGCATGGGGCTTACTCCCTCCCATTGACATGTTCATATTTCAAGCTTCCTATGTTCCCTCCATATGGTGATACTCCCTCTGTTTCCAAATACGGAGTAAAATCCTCCCTCTGTTCCCAAATACGGAGTATTTGTCTTTCTAGAGATTGCAATAAGTGACTACGTACGGAGCAAAATGAGTGAAGTGAGCGTAGAGGCATAGGGATAATGTAGAAAGGAAGTCTTCGCGATCCATTATTCCCCATCTCGGTCAGAGAGAACTATTCAACTAGTCTTCGCAGTGAAGTGACAATACACGCTGTAGGAGATGGGACACTTAATTAATAAGCTGAACTAGCGTGTTGGTGTTACTAAATCAGCCTTACCCAGTACTGCCATCATGTTTGCCAGTAGAGCACGCTTCTGTCCTCCATTAACTGACATATGGGCCCTCTTGTGGTAGACCCACATGTCATCGGTGTAACTATTTACAATCCGAAGGACGGTATATCCTGCTAGTAGTAGTAGAATTGAGATTTAATGCACCTTCTTCCCCGTCTTCCACTCTTCTTCCTCCTCTCTTCTTCTTCCTCCTCTCTTCCCCATCGTCGGCCGCACACCATTTCCCCCCGCTCACTGCTCGCCCGCCCGCGCTATCTTCCTTGGTAGCTCGCGCGTACCATATCCCCCCGCTCACTGCTCGGCCACACGAGGAGAAGCTTCTTCGCTCGCCCGCCCGAATCCACTTCCCCGCTGGCTCGCAGGCACCAAAAACCCCAATGGCAGAACCGACTGACACGCAGAGCCGCGATTGGAATTCCCTCCCCGATGTTCTCTTGGAGCAGATCTATAATCATATGGACCTACTCAGCACCGTCCATCTGGCCGCATGCTCAGTGTCTTTGTACCGTCTACTCGTCAGCAACCGGCCGGCTCTTTTCAAGACACCCTGCTTGCTGATGCCCGATCCTCGCAGGTGGCCCAGACACCGACTTGACGATCCTACGGAGGTTGCCGTGGTGCCCCTCGACATGCTACCACTACCCGTCCACCTGCCCTTCATGCGCGGCCACTACTGGGTGGGCATGAAGGCCAACTGGATCGTCCTCATCCACCAATCCGGTAGTCCGTGGCGTCTCGTGGATATCTACACCCAGCGAGAGATCACCCTTCCATCTTTGGATACCGCCGCCATCGAGCCTCGCGACCCGCCGGACACTCCTGCCTACTACGCACGAGACGCGTCGAGCTTTTGGCTCGACCTCTGTTTGCTGAAGGTTGTAATCTGCGAAGTGTCCACACCATCAGAAGACTACATGGATTACAAGCTCATTGCCGTGTTCAACATGGGATTAGTCTATCTGGAATCCGGTCGCCATACATGGTTATGTCTCATCGTAGATCCTCTTCACCCAACACTTCTGTCTGATGCTATAGTGCACGATGGCATCGTTTATGCGGTCGACGCACAGATTGGCTGCCTATACTGGTGGAATGTATCGTCGTGTAATTGTTCTATCTCATCTCATCTTTACCTTAAGAATACGACTGCCTGTTCATTGTTACAAATTTAGAATATATAGTATGTCTATAACCACATCATTGCTATATGTATCTCTCATTTCCTAGATTTTTATGACCACACATGTTATTGTTAGAGTTGATATGAGAACAATTGGTATCTAATGATTGTTAGAATAGATATTATGAGTATAACCTCATGATTGCTATATGTTACTCTCATTTCCAGGATTTTTATAACAACACATGTTATTGCTTAGAGTTGATATGATAACTGTAGTAAGTGCTATGGTAGAATATGAGTAGGCCCTGTCATATCTGTTTTCCTCTCATTGTTACATGATGTTTGAACCATGATATATTGCTAGAATATGAAATCCATTGGCTTATTTTTTTAACTTGGGGTATGATTATGACCACGGCATTGCAATTCTCTGTCTATGATGTGTGTCACTGTTATAATAATCTTAATTCCACACATACTCTGAACATGATTGTTTATTTTTGTCCTTTTGGTCTCCAATTTGAATTGTTGCAGCAGACGCAAATGCGATGGCCTTCATGATTCCAGGACCTAGAATCATACCAGCCGATGGGTGGTGGTTTATCGCTCGTTCAGATGACGGTGGTCATTTGATGCTCATTTTCACATACCAAATTGACCAAACCATTTCATCAAACCACATGTAGTACAATGCCTAGGGCGTTCGTGACATTGATGGCTATGGCTGCTTCGTGTTCGAGAAAGATCCCAGCTCCGTTGGGCTAGGCGTATTCAACTGGAGGCAGGTTTACAGCCTCGACAACCACTCCATGTTCCTCGGGCTCAATTATCCGATCATCCAACCAATCATCGATCATATCACCGGCGATGATTACCATGCTATGCAACTTCCATTCGCCAGGGGGGACTATGTTTACAGATCATACCATGGGTTTCATGAATCACCATATCCAGAGATTCGTCGACACAGCTTGTTGCGAGATAATCTTCAGTGTGTGAAAGGCATCAAGCTTCGATGCGATGGATGGCTTTTGCAAACCCGACATGCGGCGATGTGGTTCATGCCAACAGGAAATATGCACAACTTGATTCGTACTGATATGTAGACTGAGCCATGTATTCTGCTGCTGTAGCACGACCCTCTTTTGTTGGACTGTTGTTAGTTTGAAGCACTCCTCTGGTTTGAAGGATAGATACCTTTCTGGGATCAAGTGCATCCTAACTCACCTGCGCAGGATGTACTGATAATGATGATGGAGATGTTGTATATATATATATATATATCAGTTAGGCTTCAAGTGCATACTTGTTAGTTAAAGCTATGGTTAAAATGTGACACTAAATACGACTAGTAAGTAGTACAGTAGCAGTACTAGTATACGTCGGTCAAATTATTCATCATGTCCACACATTGAATTGACGTGACAACACGCTGCGCGTGAGGTGACACAAGAATCCCGGCGGCGTGTTTGGGTATTCCGGACTTCAGATTTGGAGCACCACTTATCTGTCGAAATCTTTCATCATTCACTTAAAACAGTCGATTGATCATACATTGAGTACCATATAACTGGAATTAACCCATGCAAGTCGAAGAAGGATTGGCCGGTGCTGCCAGCTGGCGTCAAGTTCGATCCCACGGATCAGGAGCTGATCGAGCACCTTGAGGCCAAAGTGAATGCTGACAGTGCGAGATCTCACCCTCTCATCGATTTGTTCATACCAACCATCGACAGCGAGCACAACATATGCTACACCCATCCTGAGAAATTTCCAAGTAAGACACCGATCGGCCGTCTACTTGCACAAACATATTCCTTTGTTTATAGCTCTATTTTTCTTTTTAGACGCAGACCTAGTGAAGCAATTACAATTTGACAGTTAATAAAAAGTGAAACAAGTGACTGCAACATGCCAAAGATGTTATGAAAATGCCAACTACGTACACTAAAACCTGTATTCGACAATACTGCAGGTATCACACTGAGTGGCCTAAGCAAGCATTTCTTCCAGTGCAATTCCAGGGCGTTCAAAAGGGGCACGTGGACGCGTCGCAAGATACAGTCGGAGTGCGGCATGCACGCGATGTGGCACAACACGGGCAATACCTTGCCAGTGATGGTCAACGGCCGGCAGATGGGCAGCAAAAAGGTTCTGGTGCTGCACACCAACAAGAACTTCGACCAGCAGAGGAACAACTGGGTGATGCACCAGTACCACCTCGGGGATCTGGAGCAAGAGAAGGAGCGGGAGCTGGTCCTCTGCAAGATTTTCTACCAGACGAACACTAGGGCCAGGAGTGAAAAGATTATAAGTTAGTTTGGTATTGGTACTTGTACTACCTTGTCGTCCGCAAGTTGGTATTGTTGTTAACGATCTTTTGGTATGAACTTGTCATTTGCTTCCAACCATCATGCCGAGGGTCGACGTGGATATAAAGCTGATTCATTTGTTTCGAAACGAATTTTTTCAGGCACCTGATTTTTATTTGATGGGTAGCATAAGCACCTGCCGTTTGAATTCCCAGTTCTCCAAATTTTTTGAAACAAGTGCATGCTCTTATTATCACGATGAAAAGATAATATCCCTGATGCATCCCAGTTATCAGTCTGTACTTGCAGAATTCTCTCGTTTATTGAGCACGTATATTGTTTTTTCAGGTCGAGCAAGTTTCAACTGGGCTGTAGACTGCCCAGGCTTGGTTTTTTTTAAGAGGCCTAGCCCATGACGACAACGGGGCACAAAGATCCAGGAGGTATCTACTGGCCTCTGGCCCGCCAGCGTTAGTTATATTTTGTCTTACAACATCCGCATGCACTTTTTTTACTGAATCAAACACACAACCCATTTCTATTTTCCTCTTGAAACGCATGTCCTACATCCGTTTTCTAATCTCTACCTATAGTTTTACTAGTTCATATACACGTATCATTATATTGAAAATACATAAAATTCACTTTTCATATTTACATCCTTATTTTTGTTGTTGTTTTCGCTCCCAGTGCTGATTTTTTTACCACTGGTTTTCCCTTAAACCAACTCAATTGTCCCACATCTTATTTGCTTACAAAAAAATGATTTTTTGGCAAATCAATAAGTTCTTAAAAAAATGTTTATCATTTCAGGATTACAAAAGTTCGGACTCCACCGAAATATGCAAAATAAGGTTGAACTTTTTGACCGTGGTCCTGGGCAGAAAATGGGCTGTAATAAATTACTTAAGAATTAGCAAATGGGCTGCAAATTGTTAAAAAATAGCAAATGGGCTCTATGTTGTCTGCCATAGATTTGGAGGCTGACTTGTGGGCCTACTAAGTTCATGCGTACACAAGGTTTATCAAAAAAGAAACTTAGTCGACAATCGACTCTACCAGCGTCAGACCGTTAGATGTCAATCTAACGGCAATCGTGCTTCTTCTGTCTCTGATCTTCCTACCCCAGCCGTCCAAACCAGCGCCGTCCGAACTGCCTGCTCCCGCCTCCCGTGGCTGGTTGTGCTACAAGGAAGGCCTCATGGCCCCATCATATACTCGCATCCCTGGCCTGTCTATCCCTCTACTCACCCACACCTCCTGCTATTTTCCGGCGACGGCAGCCGAACCAGTCAACCCTTGTACTCTCCACCGCGTGGGCAGCCACTGCCGTGTCTTCCTCGGCTCCGTGTCATTCCCTTCGTAGGCCTCATCGTCGTACACCGCCCTGGTGCTCTCGGCGCGGCGTGGTCAACATGGTCAACGTGGTCAACGAACGACATCCATCGGAAGTGGAGTGTACGTGGAGAGGCTGACAGCTGGGTCCACGGCCGCACACAAGGAAATGCCTCCTTATTACGCGCAAAATAATGATTCCTCCACCTGACATCTGGGACCCACCAGAAGGGCCTCTGTATTTCACGAAAAAAAATGTTCCCTTCGCTGACAGGTCGGACCCACCAACTATATCTTCGGACGCAAGGGAGTGCCTCCTTATTGCGCACAAAAAATGAATACCCCCTGCCAGCTGGGACCCACCATAGTGGGAGGCTGACTTGTGGGCCTACTAAGTTGACGGGGACGGAGGGCTTTGTCAACTTAACAATATGAACGATTCTAGCTCCAGTGACCGTACGATGTCCATCCAACGGCCTTAGTGCTTCTTCAACCTTTGGTCTTCTTGGTCCAGCCGCCCAAAGCAGCGCCGGTCGTGCCGCATGCTCCTGCCTCCCGTGGACGGCTGTGCTGCCGCGGAGGCCTCACCGCCCCCTACTATTCCCACTGCTGGCCAGGCCCTGCGGCGACGGCAGCCTCACACCGCAGCCGAACCAGTGAACCCTCGTACTCCTCTCCGTGCGGGCTTCCACTGCCGCGTCTTCCCCGGCTCCGCGTCGTCCCCTTCCTAGGCCTCGCCGTCGTCCACCGCCCTGGTGCTCTCGGCGCAGTGTGGTCAACGTGGTCAAGGAACGGCTTCCATCGGACGTGGACTGTACGTGGAGAGGCTGACAGCTGGGTCCACGGCCGCAGCAAGGAAGTGCCTCCTTATTACGTGCAAAATAATTATTCCTCCACTTGACAGCAGGGACCCACCGGACGGGCCACCGTATTTCATGAAAAAAAGTTTCCCCTGACTGTTGGGACCCACCAGCTACATCTTCAAACGCAAGGAAGTGCGTCCGGGCAAAAAAACGATTCGCCCCCCTGACTGCTGGGACCCACCAGCTACATCTTCGCAGGCAAGGAAGTGCCTGACAGTTGGGACCCACCTGGTCGAAGCGTACGTAGCGTTGTCATTCTGGTCGCGAATGTGTACGTACATACTGGTCGATGTAGAGGCGTGCACGTGTCGTAGTAGAGGCGCGCACGTAGAATGTACACGTACGTACAGCAGCCAGTGTGCAAGAAAGAAAATACGGCCACGTACGTACATACGGGCAGGGTCTCGAACGCCTACTCGCGCATACGTATGGCCAGGGCTCGTGTACATGGCTGGGTCAGAACGGAGAAACAGCGTCGTCGTCGTGTTCATGGGGAGCCAACCGGCTGGGTCGGAACGGGATGCGTCGTCGTGTTCATCAGGAGGGCTTGGACGGAACAGCCGATGGAAACAAGGCCTGGCGTACCGCAGAACGGAGGAAACAGCCTTGTGTTCGACCGGCCACGTCCGAAACGGGATCCTGTTCATCGGGTGGGGTCTGATAAAGTTTATTGTTGTTATAATAATATGCATGATGCTACTATGTCCGTATTTTGTTTTTATCGACGCCTCTCTAAACATGTGGACATGATTTTTGATATCGGCTTTCGCTTGAGGACAAGCGAGGTCTAAGCTTGAGGGAGTTGATACGTCCATTTTGCATCATGTTTTCGTACTGTTGTTTATAGTGTTTTTATGCTTTATAACACTTTGTGGAGTAATTCTAATGCCTTTTCTCTCATAATATGCAAGGTTTAAACAAAGAAGGAGAATACTGGTAGCTGGAATTCTGGAGTTGAAAAAGCTATGTCAGAGATACCTATTCTGCACATCTCCAAATGAGCTGAAATTTTATGGAGAATTATTTTGGAATATATAATAAATATTGGAGAAAAGAACTACCAGAGGGGGATGTGTTGGGAAACGTAGCATGCAATTTCAAAAAAAATCCTACACTCACGCAAGATCTATCTAGGAGATGCATTGCAACGAGAGGGGGAGAGTGTGTCCATGTACCCTCATAGACCGAAAGCGGAGCGTTGACAACCCGGTGATGTAATCGAAATTCTTCTCGTTCCGACCGATCAAGCACCGAATGTGTCGGATGTGGGGTTCTGGCAAACCCTTAAGGTTCGAACACTGGGGTGCGCGCGAAGTCTCTCCCTCCTACCGATCTACGCCCTAGCTTGCTAAGATCTCGCAGACGAACTTGACGAACTCGCAACACAAAGAAACACGAGATTTATACTGGTTCGGGCCACCGTTGTGGTGTAATACCCTACTCCAGTGTGGTGGTGGATGGATTTCCTCTTGGGCTGATGATGAACAGTACAGAGAGAAGAACAGCCTCCTGAGGTTGAGGTGTTCTTGTGCTTGGTGGCTTAGCGGGTGAGAGCTGGATGAACTGCCCGATCGGATCAGATGGGACCCAGCCGAGATGAGTTGTGATCAGATGCCCCTACTGTGCCGGCTAGCTCTACTTATATAGGCCCTGGTCCTCTTCCCAAATATTGAGCGGGAAGGGAGCCAACAACGGCGGGCGAATTTGAAGGGGGACAGCTAGTACAAGCTATCCTGACAAAAGTGGTCTTCGCCTGCAAAAGGCTCTTGTGGTGACGCCGACTTGGGCTCCACGATGACCTCCGTCTTGCCGTCCTCCTAGTCTTGGTCACGTTGCACCAATATAGCAACCTTTTCCTGATGCCTCGGTACTCCTCGCCTGCGCTGGCCTCCTTAGCACCAAAGAGGAAACAAGGACGCTGCGCGCGCTGGCGCCCGCCTGGTGTCGATCGTCATGGCTCACGTCACGAGAGCCTCGTGAGGTTTGCCCCGCCTTGATATCTCCGCTCCTCGTGAGCCTGCCTGACTAGGCCACTCCTGAGGAGGTCTTGTGTCGTCCGCCTCGCGAGGCTTGGCCCCTCGCGAGGGTCATGGATGCCTTGTTGATGAAGATGGGCCGTACGGCCTGCTGTCTTAGCCACGCCGTGGGCCGCAGGCAGGCAAGTCTGGGGACCCCCGTTCCCAGAACGCCGACAGTAGCCCCCGGGCCCAAGGTGCGCTCGGGCTTGGCTTCGCGGCGAAGCCAAGGGTCAAGTACGGAGCACCGCGGGCCCCAAAAGCCAGCGGCCTCGGTTGACGCGTGGCGGTTGATTGGATGTGGGCGTCTCCGCTTCCCCACGCTGCCTCGGCAACTGCTCGACTTGACAAGTCCCTGCGACATGCAAGGAAAACCATCATTACCTGCGATCGTGGGAGGCTCCGGTTGGTCTTCTCTTGGTATAAATGGGGAGGGGGGCGTAGGCCCCGTCACCCATCTCTTCCTCGCTTGCTTGCTTCTTCCTCCTTGCTCCACGTCGTGATGAAGCGACGATGCAGGTGGTGACGAGGCCTTGGTCCGAGTGGCCTCCTCCAGGGTACCCGCTACCCTTGTACGCCCGAGCCGAGGGCTCGGGAGGACGGAGCGACGAGCAGCGCCGCCCACGCCGCGCCAGGGCCGCCGCGCCACGGCGACGCGTGCCGTCACCCCCGGAATCCACGCCGCGGACTCCTCGTGCGAGTTGGTGCTGTGGGCGCCGATGCCTCCAAGATCCTGGATCCGCTTCCCGCGGTTATTCTCCAACGTGATGCGGCAGAGGGGGCCTCTCGAGCTCTGGTTAACGCACGCCGACTGCAGCGCCCCGGCGACCGGAGCAGAGATCGAAGCGGTCCCCGCCGGCAAGATCTTCATGACTTGCGGCTGGGGCGAGATCGCGCGGGTCTCCCGTGCGAGGGGCGCCCTCGCGATCCACTTGGAGTACGATGTTGCCTCCACGCTCTTCTTCAAGGTCTTCAATGCGGAGGGCCGCCGCCTGGAATGCTGCTCCGGAGAGGAGCGCCAAGCTGACGCGCGCCCCGCTCGCGGCCACTCCAGCAGCAGCACCCCTTGGGAGTCCAGCAGCTCTCCTGAGCTCTACGAGACTCCGAAGACGAGCGATGACAACTACGTGCCCCCGAGCTCTCGCCGCGCTCAGAGCGGAGCTGCGGCGTCCGGCCGCCGCCGCCGCTGATCTGGATGGGGTCGGCGCTGGCCTCCCGTGGCCCAATGTTATTGATGGTGTCTGCCACGGGAGTGTGTAGATAGGATTCCCCTTAGTTTTAGTTTTTGTTCCCTGCGGAGAATCATGAATTACCCCGTGGGGGCATGTAAGGGTCTGTAATGTCTTTTGTGCTTATCTCCCCTGTTATGAAATTTGGTGAACGCATGTCCCGTTAAGCCTCGGTCCCCCATTTCTTTCCTCGCGATAGCTTGTTGCTCTACGCTGACAGGTCCTGGTCCCCAGGCAGGCTACATCCATCGCTGGTATGCCAGGTCGCGTGCCGTGGTCAAGGCCAGTAGGTGTGCGGCCCGAGGTCCAGTAAGAGCCCCTGAGGCGCGATGCTCAGGAGGTCCCCCTTAGCGCTCAAGCTGCCATAGTAAGGCGAGAAAGGGAGTTGACGTAGCCGCAACGGGGTTGCGGCAAGGTGAGGATGACCATTAGGCCCCAACATTTAGCTAATCCGAGAGTGGGACTTATCTTGTTGACTTCGCGGCGATTCCTGATGGTGCGCTAGGCCTGCGCGCCAACTTGTGCGGTATAGCCAGGCCGGCCCATACGAGTTTCTCTCCTCTCATGCTCTCCTTAGTGCTCTACGTCCTCAGGTCCCGGCCCTCGAGCGAGCTCAGCCGCCGCTGGTATGCTAGGTCGCGATGCCGTGGTCAAGGCCAGGGGGTGAGGGCTGGAGAGCCAGTAAGAGCTCCTGAGTCGTGATGCTCAGGAGCCCCCCTTTTAACGCGCAAGCGAATTGTACGAGAGAAAAAGAGACTCACGGCGCCACCTGCTATCCTCCCCATGGGATCCATGTGAACAGGCACAAGAAGAAACACGGTTTGTCGCTATGGCTGCCAGCCTGCCGCTGGTTGGTCTGGATGCAGTGATGGCACTGACAGCCTGGCGAGGTGACGTGCGCGGGACGTGCCGCGAGCCAGAGCTTGACCGCTCAGATTTGTCGACGTGGCAGGGACGGACCCATGCACCAGCGCCCTACCTGTGAGGAGGCCCCGTGGGAGGCAGTGATTGAGCAGGCGATAGCCGTAAGCAGGTTAAGCATGGAAAGCAATTCAACTTGGGTAAATTCAGGAAGATACATGCCACTGGGTCCGGCCCGAGCGGCTTGGGGATGATGCAGCCCGAGGGGCGCCCCCAGCAAGGTAAGCTAAAGACATAAGCGAAAGGGATACATGCCGCAGGGACGGACCCACGCGGCCTGGGAATAATGCAGCCCGAGGGGCGCTCCCAGCTAAATGAGCTTGGAAGATGTCACCTGGTTCTGTAAACGAAGTAGAGTTGGTGCAGCTGAAGGCGTACGTCGAAGAAATGACTCCTCATGAGCCACCGGAGCCCTGAGCCTCGGGAGGTTCTAGGGGCTCGGGAGGTTCCCTGAAGACCGTCTCCATTTCCTCCAGGACGGCGTGGTACCTGGCCTCCTGAGCCGCCAGGACTCGCCGCATGTTGCGCTGATAGGTTGACGCCACGCTCGGCAAGCCGAAGAGCATGCAAACGTAGCTGTGTGGCGGGCCCTCGCAGCGGCCCACACGCGAAGGCCAGTAACGCTCCTGAGATGCGGCCCTGTTGAGCCCTGGAACGTCGATGCAGACACGCGGCCCAGCATCCTCGCCAGGATGGGGAGCTGCGCCTCGTGAGCGGCTGTCGCCGCGCATGGCTCTTGCGTCTTGCAGTTCCTGGGTGGTCTTGGCGATGAACTCCTGGGTGGTGGGCACTCCTTGCCCTGTGTTCTCCTGAGGGAAACGTGCCGCAAAACACACCTCCATGTTTTGCCCAAGCGCCTCCCTCGCGAGGTTGGCAAGGTCTGAGGCCCTCCAGAAGAGAGCCCCCGAGCCCTGCCCGAGGAGGGCGCCGAGTGCGCCTTCCTATGCGATGGAGGGAGGCGCCCCTGGGACGGACGCTGATCCTGATGAGGCTCCTGCCGCGATGCCATCCTCCTGAGGTCCTGCGCGGCGCAACTGCTTCTTCATGGGGATGGTCTCTGAAGGGCCCTCGCTTCTGCTGTCGGGGTCGTTGATTGCTACAGCTTGGAAGGCGCGCTCGAGGGAGCACACCGCATCTCTCTCTTCACATGGGACCGTCATGATTCCGCCGCTTCCCGGCATCTTGAGGACATTGTAGCCGTGGTGGGTGACCGCCATGAACTTGGCCAGGGTCGGATACCCGAGGATGGCGTTGTACGGTAGGCGGATGTGCGCGACGTCGAAGTCGATGAGCTCGGTGCGGTAGTTCTTGCGTTCTCCGAAGGTGACAGGCAGGTGGACTTGCCCTATCGGTGTGGTGGAACCATCGGTCACTCTTGAGAAAGGTTTGGTAGGCTGGAGCTGCTCGTATGGCACTTGGAGGTTGTCGAACGTGTCGACGGACAGGACGTTGAGCCCTGCGCTGCCGTCGATGAGGGTCTTGGTAACCTGCACATTGATGATGACTGGGGAGCACAACATCGGGAGGGCGCCGGCGGTGGCCGCGCACTTGAGCTGATCTGCCGAGTTGAAAGTGATGGCACACTGGGGCCACTTGAGCGGGCGCGTGGCCTCGAGCTTGGGGAGCACCGCGTTCACCTCGCGATCGAACTGTTTGAAGATGCGCTGAGAGGCCGGGGCCTGGGCGCTGCCTAAGATGCAGGCGATTGCGCGCGGCTCCTGGAAGCCCCCAGCCCCCTCGTCATTATGGTGGTCGTCGTTCCTCCTTGGTGGCGGCAGCGGGGGAAGACCGGCGTTGCTTTGGGGGCGATCCTCACGAGACTGGTCTCTCCAGGCCCCCTCGCAAGGATGGTCCTGCCAGCGGTCCTCGCGAGGCATGTCGCGCCACTCCTAGCGTGGGCCATGGTCGTCCCAGCGTCCGCCTCCACGTCCTCCTACTCAGCCGTAGCCTCGGTCGCTTTGCTCGGGGCGTCGACCGAAGCGTCCTTCTCGTATGGCTCTGAGCTCTTGACAGTCGCTGGTGTTGTGGGTGTTCAGGTTGTGGAAGGCGCAGAACGTTCTGCTGTTCTTGGATGACTCGGGCTGATCTCTGCCCCGCTTGGTGTCGGGCTCCGCTGCTAGTACTGCTGCTTCCTTGCGCTTCACGTCCTTGGCCTTGGCTTTCTTCTCCTCTGCGCCCGCGGCTGGCAGCTCAAGGAGGGAGAGGCGCCCCTCCTCAGCTCTTGCGCACTTGGTCGCCAGGTTGAACAGCTCCTGAGATGTGCAGAGCTCCTCGTGGATGGCGAGCTGTTCCTTCATATTGACGTCACGGACGCCGTCTGAGAATGCGGAGATGATGGCCTCGTCCGTGACCTTGGGGATCTTTGTAACGCCCACGATGCGGCTATATCTCTCACGTGTCGAGGCACGACTTAGAGGCATAACCGCATTGTAGGTTTTGTCGCAAGAAGGGTCATCTTCACACAATCCCATGTAATGAACAAGAATGGGATAAAGAGTTGGCTTACAATCGCCACTTCACACAATACATAAATAAATTCATACATCATTCAAGATACACACATAGACCGACTATGGTCAAATCCAAATAAAAAGAAGATAACCCCAAATGCTAGATCACTGATCGTCCCCAACTGGGCACCACTACTGATCATCAGGAAACGAAACATAGTAACGACCAAGTTCCTCGTCGAACTCCCACTTGAGTTGGGTAGCATCACCTGCACTGGCGTCAACGGCACCTGCAACTGTTTGGATGTATCTGTGAGTCACGACGACTCAGCAATCTCACCCGCGAGATCAAGACTTTTTAAGCTTAAGGGTAGGAAAGGGGTAGTGAGGTGGAGCTGCAGCAAGCACTAGCATGTATGGAGGCTAACATACGCAAATAAGAGCGAGAAGAGAAGCAACGCAACGGTCGTGAAGCTAGAAGTGATCAAGAAGTGATCCTGAAACTACTTACGCACAACCATAACACAAGAACCGTGTTCACTTCCCGGACTCCGCCGAAAAGAGACCATCACGGCTACACACACGATTGATGCATTTTAATTAAGTCAAGTGTCAAGTTCTCTACAACCGGATATTAACAAATTCCCATCTGCCACATAACCGCGGGCACGGCTCTCGAAAGTTTATACCCTGCAGGGGTGTCCCAACTTAGCCCATTATAACCTCTCACGGTCAACGAAGGATATTCCTTCTCCCAGGAAGACCCAATCAGTCTCGGAATCCCGGTTTACAAGACATTTCGACAATAGTAAAACAAGACCAGCAAAGCCGCCCGATGTGCCGACAAATCCTTATAGGAGCTGCACATATCTCGTTCTCAGGGCACACCACATAAGTCAAGCTACGAGTAAAACCAGTCCTCAAGTTGCCCCAAGGTGGCCCCGCAGGTTGCTCGGTTCGGACCAACACTCGGAGGAGCACTGGCCCGGGGGGGGTTAAAATAAAGATGACCCTTGAGTCTGCAGAATCCAAGGGAAAAAGGCTTAGGTGGCAAAAGTTAAAACCAAGGTTGGGCCTTGCTGGAGGAGTTTTATTCAAAGCGAACTGTCAAGGGGGTCCCATAAATCACCCAACCGCGTAAGGAACGCAAAATCAAGGAACATAACACCGGTATGACGGAAACTAGGGCGGCAAGAGTGGAACAAAACACCAGGCATAAGGCCGAGCCTTCCACCCTTTACCAAGTATATAGATGCATTAATTAAGATAAGAGATATTGTGATATCCCAACATATCCATGTTCCAACATGGAACAAACTTCATCTTCGCCTGCAACTAGCAACGCTATAAGAAGGGCTGAGCAAAAGTGATAACTTAGCCAAACAACGGTTTGCTAGGAAAGGATGGTTAGAGGCTTGACATGGCAATATGGGAGGCATGATATAGCAAGTGGTAGGTAGCGCGGCATAGCAATAGAGCGAAACAACTAGCAAGCAAAGCTAGAAGTGATTTCGAGGGTATGGTCATCTTGCCTGAAATCCCGTTAGGAAGAAGAACGAGTCCATGAAGAAGACAAATGGACGTAGTCGAACGAATCCTCACGACTCCGGAACGAAACCGAAGCTAACGAGAGAAGAAACCCGGAAAGAAACAAACAACATAGTAAACAACCATCACATAAGCATGGCATGATGCAAAATCAAGTATATGATGCATGTCCGGTTTAAAGAGGCATGGCATGGCAAAGTGCAATAAACAATACTACAAATTAAGTTGAGGTCAATATGCAACGAGTTGCATATTGACGAAACACCACATCAATTATTTAGTTCTCTCCCGTTTATGTACCCAACAATATTAAATGTTATTAAACATGGCAAGGGGTGAAGCATATGAAAACTACCTATCTAGGCAAGTTTAAATGAGGCCGGAACAACAAACAACAATTCCGGAAAATCCTCATGTCCATATTTTAGATTTGGTACTGTTCTACCCTAAACACAATTTTAATGTTGTTAAACAGCAAAATGAAGTGCACCATGTTAATCTATGCATTTTTCTACCCCATTTACATATAAAGTTTATTTAATTTGGAGCTACGGTTATTTAGCTATGAAATAAATCATTTTAACATGGCATTTGAGCAAATTAAAGCAAACAGCAATTTAAACATTTTAAACATGGATGAAAGTTTCATATTATGAAACTAGATGACAATCTAAGCATTTTGCATATATAAGTTGTTTTAATCCGATGCATGGTTTGTGAGATATTAAATGCATGAACATGGAGGGTCAATCTGTAAATATGCAGTTTTTGGATAATTACAGAAATTCGCAGAGCGAAAAAAACAACTGGGCCAAAACTCAAGCTACAGGAACTTGGAGGCTCACCAGGCCTCATGGGCCTGCTCGGTGGGGAGGTTGGACGCGGGCTGGCAGATGTGGGCCTGGAGATCGGGACGAGGCCGACTGGAGCCTCACGACGAGAAGTCAACGCGGGCGCGGTTGCCTTGCCTCGCTCGATGCAGAGGAAGCAGACAGAGGAGGCGAGACGCGGGGCGGCTTCAGGCGATGCAGGGCGCGGCGGCGGATGGAGCTCCTGCTCCGGCGATGCGGCGGTGCAGGGAACGAAGGAAGGTGCGGATCCGGGAGCTGTAACAGAGGACAGCGAGAGAGAGAGTCGTGTGAGAGCGCGGAAGCTTCAGCAAAGAAGAGAAAGGGGAAGGGAGCAGGTGCGGCGAGGACGACCTGCTGGTGCTGCTCACCGATGGGACGACGGCGAGGGCGGAGCAAGGCGATGGCGTGGGCGACGAGGAGGAGGTCGGGGACGGCTCGTACTCGCCGAAGACGAGGCCATGGGCGGCGCTGAAGGAGGCGGCGCACGTCCTCTGTTCAAAAGACAGAAAGTTTGAGCGACAGGGAGAGAGGGAAATGACAGGAGGAGGAGAACGAAGGGAGAGAGAGGGTCGAGGCCGGTCCTGGTCAACGGGGAAGACGGGGCGCAGTCCAGGCACTTGGCGAGCTGGTCAACGCAACTAGACGAAGCGGGCGAGGAGGCAGGGGCTCGTCCTTGTCCTCGTGAAGCAGGACGACGGCGGCGGACCTGGCGCGTTCTCCGGCGAGGGCGACGCAGCTTGAGGCGGGGAAGACCCAGAACGGGACGAAGCCGACGGATCCGAGGCGGAGGTCGCGGTTGTCGGCGAGGAACCTGGCCGGCGGCGGACTTCGAGTTCCATGGCGCTGGCGCGGCGTCCTGTGAGAGCAAGCAGGGAGAGAGCAGGAGATTGTGAGAAAGAGGCAAACGGGAGGAGAAGGAAGTAGGAAAAAGGGAGGCAGGGAGAAGAAAGTGAAGGAGAGGGCGACGGGGTCCTGGTGGTCGCCGACGGGGTTGCGCGGACGAGGCAGGAGGCTCGGCCTCGGGTGCCTGGTTGCGGGCGCGAGCGTCGGTGAGGAGCACGGCGTGGAGGAGCTCCTCTCCCGTTGGGCTCGTGCGCGCGGGACGAAGCAGAGGGGGCGTTGGAGTCCTCTCCCGCTCGGGATCGAGTGGGGATTTTTGGTGGCGCGGAGATCGTGGGAGGTGGTCGGAGGTTGCGGTTGGAGGGAGATGAATCTGAGATGGATGGTGGTTGGCTCGGTGGGGAAGATGAGGAGGAGACCAGGTGGGCCGGCGGCGGCGCGATGGGAAAACATGGATGGGACGGGAGGCCAGGCTAGGGTTATCTGTTTAAATAGCAAGTAGGGATTAGGTAGGGGCTACCGAATCCCTCAGATCGTAATCGAACGATCGAGATAAAATAGGCTAGGAGAGTCTAAATAAGAAACGGAGATGTTTTGTAGATGTTTGGGGATGATCCGGACCCAACGGTAACGATACTCCGGGTCGGGTTCGGGCAAGGTTTTCGGACGTGCACGAGGGATTTGCGGGATGTGCAGAGAGGTTAGGAAGCCAGGCAAGAGGGAAACAAAATCTGGTTGGTCTCGGAATGGTCAACGAAGGCAAGGAGGGACGCGGCAACTACGATCGGATGCAAGTTTTATGAAAACATGCGGATGCAATGCGATGATGAAAGCAACAAACAAATAAATACACACAACGATAACGAAAAAACATGGAAGCCGTCTGGAGCGTCGGTCCCGGGGCGTTACAACACTCCACCACTACAAGAGGATCTCGTCCCGAGATCTAAGGACGGCACCGGAGAAAAGCGGAAGAGGAAGAGAAGAGGTAAAGCTAAGTTGCTTCTTTGACAAACGAGTGAAACCACAGAACCTTGAGGTCCCAAAGCTTGAAGAAATGACACGACGGAGGTGAACAAAATTTAAAACACTCAGTTTAGCAAGAGGAACAAGGAACATTACAAGAACCTTGTAGGTTGAAAGACATAAGAAAAGGGTTACAATGAACAAGAAGTATATGCAAGCACTCCGGTTGAAATGAGATGTACAAGGAACGATAAGGATCAATTACGACAACACTCCAGTTGGAAATGGAAGGCATATAATATGAACTTGGCAAAAAGAAAGCACTTGGATAAGACTCCGGTTAGAAGAGGACTGGTAGACACAACACTCCGGTTAAATGGATAAGCAAGAAAAGAACACGATCCTCACCATTCGAGATGATGAGTGAAGAGAGCAACATCACCATGCCTCCGGAAGAAAGAATAGAAGATAGATTGTTGGGATAAAGGGACAGAGAAGAAAATGACAACTTCCACCACAGTTGAATTTGAAAAGCATCCTGACAAGAAGGTTAGAGCGGAGTTGTTGGAAAACCAACAACGAAAGGATAAGCTTGTAGTGGGCTTATGGAAACATCTCAAAATTATGAGGTGACAAACGGCCACTAACGAAAACCATTGATTTGATTGAGAGCACCAAAGAGATGAAGAACTTCTTCCACCCTGATGATAAAGAGATAACTTGGATCATTTGTTAAGCACGACAATAGCAACATTCCTTAGGGAAGGCTGTAGGGGAAATATAACCCAAGATAACTCCAACAAAGAGATTGATTGGTCAAAAAGATCTCTTGAACGAAGAGAAAATGATGGATTTAATTATCTCATTCCTGATAACTTGTGAATCATGAAACATAAAGAAATTGTTAGAAATGACATAACGCCATCTCAAAGATAAGGTAGAAAGAATTGCACTTTGGAATGCGAGATGAAGAATGCTTGAACTCCTCAAGACAAAACATGTGTTGAGCACCATGTTTATTTTGGAGTATGGCTTGACGGATCATAACTTCGAGAGAAATCTTAAAGAACGATTGAAGAATGAAAAGAATCCTTGACGAACCACCATGTGAACCTCCATGAAGAACTCCGGTAATGAAAGGATGATAAAAGAAAGAGAAGTTGAGAACACATGGTGAAGCCTTGCGATGATTTAGATGGAGCTTCGCGATGAGATAATGCGGAAAACTTGGAACTCCGGAAAAGAAAGATGAACAAATGAGATCAAGAATTTTGATGAATCTCCGGAATAAGGAATTAATCACTTGGATGAAACAAGAATAAGAATTACATTATGCTTATCCTTCACCAATTACATTGATGACAAGCAATGGATTTGGCATACTACTTATTTTCGTAGAAAGGATTAGGATAGATATGGCGCAAACTTGGGAAGGTCTTTAACGAACCACCGGTAGGATTGGAAAGAACGAATGAATCTATATGATAACGAAGGAAGAGAACTCTTGAATGAACCACTGTAAGAATTGAAAATGAACGAGGAAAAGATAAAGAAACACCGGGAAGAATTAGAAAATGAACAAAGAAGCTTGAGAGAATTTAGATACAAGTGAATGAAGAGATCACGAGCTGATTAGAGAATACTTGAACGATGCACCGGAAGAATAAGGAGATGAACGAAGAGACATCAATTTAGAATAATTGGAGAACGAGGCTGAAAACTTAGAACGAAGAAATCTTCTGAAATGATGGCCTTTGGATGATCAAGAAACAAAAACTACTCATGAAATGCTCCGGATGGGTATGAAAAGAATTTTCACAATCGAAAAACAATTATGAGAGGATGGCATAAGCTAGAACTATGAATCTTTGGAAGAATGGGTAAGGATTTAAGAGGAACTCTTCTTCGGTCTTTAAGATCTGAGAATGACGACGAGAAACACCACCATGAATTGTTGCGGCACTCCGGAATGAAAATTGGAAAGGTTGAACCAACGATGAAAAGAATTTGAAAGATCTTGGAGAAAGATATATGACTGATGATAACCCATTCTTACGTCAAACTTTGAAAAGAATTTTAGAAGCTCCGGGAAAATTAGAAGAGTCAGGTAAGATCCTGGGAAAAGACCTGTGGGTTTGGGCCACTCAAAAGATACACCGTTGAACGATTTAGAAGAGAGATTGCACCGGTTCAATTAAATGGCTTGAATAAGGTAAGACCTCGAAATAGCTAGAAAGGATTAAGAATAGAAACATGAATCCTCTGGGATACCTTCAGCACTCCAGATAAACATGAATAGCAAGAGGTGGATGATTAAGAGGTGCACCGGCATGAGAAAACATTTGAAATGAGGAAAGGATATGATCGACAAAGCTTGAATTGAATCCACCGGAGAAGAAAAAGAACGAAGAATAATAAACTTGAAGCTCCGTTAGTATCTTCATGGGAAATCACCGGATCAGAACATTGAAAGAAAAGAATGAAGAGACTTCGCATCAATAAAAAGGATACTTGATCGAGAAATCTGATTCCTTGAAGAAAAAGGGTGGGAGGGCAGGAAAACAAAGACAACTTGGGGCATATGGAACAAACAAAGTTGGGAAAACTAAGAGGTGATCTTGCGAATGTTGAAATGATTGGATCCACTTGAAGAGAAGCACGTCGGTTGGAAGAGAATTAACATGGCAACCTCGATGATCAAGAAGGATTAGTATTCGCATAGAAATATGAGAACACCGTTTAGGGAAGGTATGGAATCAACACTTGGCATTGAAGCAACTCGAATACCACAAAACAAAACAAAAAGAAAGGATTTGGTTTGCAGAATAAGCCGGAAACAAACATATGATAGAGATTTCGCTCAAAGTGTTCGTGATGAGGCCCCATGGGCACGACGTACAGCGGACGTCACGAATTACAAACAAGACGTCCCCGAATCGGCATAGCCAAGGATTCTTTAAGACGCCTCGCGACCACTGTAAATCGACCGTGCAAAGCGAACCACTAGACGTTGGACCCCAATCTCAAATCATACATCTGTCGAAAAGATATTCTAGGAGCTACTTGAATTCCCACCTATAAACTCCCAAAACTTTCTAGTTATGCAATCAGGTGTTGGGGATACAGGGGACGCAATATATCTCACCCAAACTAACAATACCTAGATCCAGCTGTATCCATCCTTCAACAGATAACCAAGAAACCTTCGGAAATCATTTACCTCAACCTTCGAAAAGCATCCGTTATACGAGTTATGGCAATACTCACGAACTCCGGCCCTAGTACTGGGTGGCGTCGAGGTGATCTCACCAACAACTGCATAAAAGAAATTTTCGATGTCGGCGGAACTCAGGTATTCCCGAACTGCAACGATAAAATTGTGACGACAACACCTCGGAGGTCAACTCCCCGGGACACTGCCACAACCCCTAAATGTCAGGAGGCACCAAGAGCAATGTTCTCGTCACAAAACCATCAGAACGATTCCAAGATACCCGCGTGATCCTAAAAAAAATAAAAATAAAAATTAGTGAAATTTGAGGAAAGCAGAGTCAAAACTTCTACGTCAGGGGATCTTACCAAAGCGACGAAGGGACTGAGGAGTAAAAAGAATCCTACTCTCCGATATATATAATCCTAAGACTCAAAACATTTTTTTCTAGACTCAACAATGCCAGTGATTCGATCAAGCAGGGGGGCTCCTAAGTCTGGGATGGCTCTGATACCAACTTGTAACGCCCACGATGCGGCTATATCTCTCACGTGTCGAGGCACGACTTAGAGGCATAACCGCATTGTAGGTTTTGTCGCAAGAAGGGTCATCTTCACACAATCCCATGTAATGAACAAGAATGGGATAAAGAGTTGGCTTACAATCATCACTTCACACAATACATAAATAAATTCATACATCATTCAAGATACACACATAGACCGACTATGGTAAAATCCAAATAAAAAAGAAGATAACCCCAAATGCTAGATCCCTGATCGACCCCAACTGGGCACCACTACTGATCATCAGGAAATGAAACATAGTAACGACCAAGTTCATTGTCGAACTCCCACTTGAGTTCGGTAGCATCGCCTGCACTGGCGTCAACGGCACCTGCAACTGTTTGGAAGTATCTGTGAGTCACGAGGACTCAGCAATCTCACACCCGCGAGATCAAGACTATTTAAGCTTAAGGGTAGGAAAGGGGTAGTGAGGTGGAGCTGCAGCAAGCACTATCATGTATGGTGGCTAACATACGCAAATAAGAGCGAGAAGAGAAGCAAGCAACGGTCGTGAAGCTAGAAGTGATCAAGAAGTGATCCTGAAACTACTTACGCACAATCATAACACAAGAACCGTGTTCACTTCCCGGACTCCACCGAAAAGAGACCATCACGGCTACACACACGGTTGATGCATTTTAATTAAGTCAAGTGTCAAGTTCTCTACAACCGGATATTAACAAATTCCCATCTGCCACATAACCGCGGGCACGGCTCTCGAAAGTTTATACCCAGCAGGGGTGTCCCAACTTAGCCCATTATAAGCTCTCACAGTCAACGAAGGATATTCCTTCTCCCGGGAAGACCCGATCAGTCTCGGAATCCCGGTTTACAAAACATTTTGACAGTGGTAAAACAAGACCAGCAAAGCCGCTTGATGTGCCGACAAATCCTGATAGGAGCTGCACATATCTCATTCTCAGGGCACACCAAATAAGTCAAGCTACGAGTAAAACCAGTCCTCAAGTTGCCCCGAGGTGGCCCCGTAGGTTGCTCGGTTCGGACCAACACTTGGAGGAGCACTGGCCCGGGGGGGGGTTAAAAAAAGATGACCGAGTCTGCAGAATCCAAGGGAAAAAGGCTTAGGTGGCAAATGTTAAAACCAAGGTTGGGCCTTGCTGGAGGAGTTTTATTCAAAGCGAACTGTCAAGGGGGTCCCATAAATCACCCAACCGCGTAAGGAACGCAAAATCAAGGAACATAACACCGGTATGACGGAAACTAGGGCGGCAAGAGTGGAACAAAACACCAGGCATAAGGCCGAGCCTTCCACCCTTTACCAAGTATATAGATGCATTAATTAAGATAAGAGATATTGTGATATCCCAACATATCCATGTTCCAACATGGAACAAACTTCATCTTCGCCTGCAACTAGCAACGCTATAAGAAGGGCTGAGCAAAAGCGGTAACTTAGCCAAACAACGGTTTGCTAGGAAAGGATGGTTAGAGGCTTGACATGGCAATATGGGAGGCATGATATAGCAAGTGGTAGGTAGCGCGGCATAGCAATAGAGCGAAACAACTAGCAAGCAAAGATAGAAGTGATTTCGAGGGTATGGTCATCTTGCCTGAAATCCCGTTAGGAAGAAGAACGAGTCCATGAAGAAGACAAATGGACGTAGTCGAACGAATCCTCACGACTCCGGAACGAAACCGAAGCTAACGAGAGAAGCAACCCGGAAAGAAACAAACAACATAGTAAACAACCATCACATAAGCATGGCATGATGCAAAATCAAGTATATGATGCATGTCCGGTTTAAAGAGGCATGGCATGGCAAAGTGCAATAAACAATACTACAAATTAAGTTGAGGTCAATATGCAACGAGTTGCATATTGACGAAACACCACATCAATTATTTAGTTCTCTCTCGTTTATGTACCCAACAATATTAAATGTTATTAAACATGGCAAGGGGTGAAGCATATGAAAACTACCTATCTAGGCAAGTTTAAATGAGGCCGGAACAACAAACAACAATTTCGGAAAATCCTCATGTCCATATTTTAGATTTGGTACTGTTCTACCCTGAACACAATTTTAATGTTGTTAAAGAGCAAAATGAAGTGCACCATGTTAATCTATGCATTTTTCTACCCCATTTACATATAAAGTTTATTTAATTTGGAGCTACGGTTATTTAGCTATGAAATAAATCATTTTAACATGGCATTTGAGCAAATTAAAGCAAACAGCAATTCAAACATTTTAAACATGGATTAAAGTTTCATATTATGAAACTAGATGAAAATCTAAGCATTTTGCATATATAAGTTGTTTTAATCCGATGCATGGTTTGTGAGATATTAAATGCATGAACATGGAGGGTCAATCTGTAAATATGCAGTTTTTTGATAATTACAGAAATTTGCAGAGCCGAAAAAAACAACTGGGCCGAAACTGGAACTACAGGAACTTGGAGGCTCACTAGGCCTCGTGGGCCGGCTCGGTGGGTAGACTGGACGCGTTCTGGCAGATGTGGGCTTGGAGATCGGGACGAGGCCGACTGGAGCCTCACGACGAGAAGTCAACGCGGGCGCGATTGCCTGGCCTCGCTTGATGCAGAGGAAGCAGACAGAGGAGGCGAGACGCGGGGCGGCTTCAGGCGATGCAGGGCGCCGCGGCGGATGGAGCTCCTGCTCCGGCGACGCGGCGGTGCAGGGAACGAAGGAAGGTGCGGATCCGGGAGCTGTAACCGAGGGCAGCGAGAGAGAGAGTCGTGTGAGAGCGCGGAAGCTTCAGCATAGAAGAGAAAGGGGAAGGGAGCAGGTGCGGCGAGGATGACCTGCTGGTGCTGCTCACCGGCGGGACGACGGCGAGGGCGGAGCAAGGCGATGGCGTGGGCGACGAGGAGGAGGTCGGGGACGGCTCGTACTGGCCGAAGTCGAGGCCATGGGCGGCGCTGAAGGAGGTGGCGCACGTCCTCTGTTCAAAAGACAGAAAGTTTGAGCGACAGGGAGAGAGGGAAACGACAGGAGGAGGAGAACAAAGGGAGAGAGAGAGGTTCGAGGCCGGTCCTGGTCGACGGGGAAGACGGGGCGCAGTCCAGGGACTTGGCGAGCTGGTCAACGCGGCTGGACGAAGCGGGCGAGGAGGCAGGGGCTCGTCCTTGTCCTCGTGAAGCAGGACGACAGCGGCGGACCTGGCGCGTTCTCCGGCGAGGGCGACGCAGCTTGAGGCAGGGAAGACCCAGAACAGGACGAAGCCGACGGATCCGAGGCAGAGGTCACGGTTGTCGGCGAGGAACCTGGCCGGCGGCGGACTTCGAGTTCCATGGTGCTGGCGCGGCGTCCTGTGAGAGCAAGCAGGGAGAGAGCGGGAGATCGTAAGAGAGAGGCAAACGGGAGGAGAAGGAAGTAGGAAAAAGGGAGGCAGGGAGAAGAAAGTGAAGGAGAGGGCGACGGTGTCCTGGTGGTCGCCAGCGGGGTTGCACGGACGAGGCAGGAGGCTCGGCCTCGGGTGCCTGGTTGCGGGCGCGGGCGTCGGTGAGGAGCACGGCGTGGAGGAGCTCCTCACCCGTTGGGCTCGTGCGCGCGAGACGAAGCAGAGGGGGCATTGGAGTCCTCTCCCGCTCGCGATCGAGTGGGGATTTTTGGTGGCGCGGAGATCATGGGAGGTGGTCGGAGGCTACGGTTGGAGGGAGATGAATCTGAGATGGATGGTGGTTGGCTCGGTGGGGAAGACGAGGAGGAGACCAGGTGAGCCGGCGGCGGCGCGATGGGAAAACATGGATGGGACGGGAGGGCTGGCTAGGGTTATCTGTTTAAATAGCAAGTAGGGATTAGGTAGGGGCTACCGAATCCCTCCGATCGTAATCGGACGATCGAGATAAAATAGGCTAGGAGAGTCTAAATAAGAAACGGAGATGTTTTATAGATGTTTGGGGATGATCCGGACCCAACGGTAACGATACTCTGGGTCGGGTTCGGGCAAGGTTTTTGGACGCGCGCGAGGGATTTGCGGGATGTGCAGAGAGGTTAGGAAGCCAGGCAAGAGGGAAACAAAATCTGGTTGGTCTCCGAACGGTCAACGAAGGCAAGGGGGGATGCGGCAACTACGAGCGGATGCAAGTCTTATGAAAACATGCGGATGCAATGCGATGATGAAAGCAACAAACAAATAAATAGACACAACGATAACGAAAAAACATGGAAGCCGTCTGGAGCGTCGGTCTCGGGGCGTTACAATCTTGAGGCGGTTGTTGTTGAAGCGCTAGATGTACTTCTGGAGGGTCTCTCCTCGTTGTTGCTTGATGCGGCGCAGGTCGCCCCCGGCCGGCGGGCGGTCGCGAGTGCCCTGGAAGTTGGCGACGAAGCGGTCGCGCATCTCGTCCCAGGAGGAGATCGAGCCGTGCTGCAGGTTCAGGAGCCAGGAGCGGGCTCCATCCTTGAGAGCCATGGGAAACTAGTTCGCCATGACTTTCTCATCGCCGTTGGCTGCTTCGATGCTCAGCTCGTAGAGCTGCAGGAACTCCGCGGGGTCGGCGGTGCCGTCGTAGCGAGGAGGCAGATCCGGCTTGAACTTGCCTGGCCAGGCGACGCTACGCAGCTCGGGGGTGAAGGCGCGGTAGCCGGCCATGGTTGTCGGGGCCCGCTTCGGAGGTGGAGCTTGGTCTTGACGAGGTCTGCGCGGCGCCGCCGCTCGCGGTGCGCGGTCTTGACGAGGCGGTGCGGGAAGCACGGGTGCAGCTTCTCGCGGCCGAGGGATTTCCTGGCAGCTTCTTTCTTGGCGTGCGGGCACCGGGCGTGGTGGATCACGTCGCGGGGCCGCGCGCCTTGGTGCCAAGGCACCGTCTTGGGGCAGAGGTGGCGGAGGCGCGCCACGAGCCTCATCGCCCGTGGCTGGCTGAGGGTGAGGTAGAGAGAGCGACGGCGCCAGAGAGCCCCTTGCGGCGCGGACGAGCTCGGCGGCGCGGTCGAGCCATTCCTCGTAGAGGTCATCGACCGGGCGGTAGCGCAGGAGTTCGTTTGAGGTGAGGAGTGCGGCCCGTGCCTCCATGGGAGCGCGACGAGCGTGAGACGAAGAACCAGCCGGGGTCAGCGATGGAGTGGCGGTACGGCCGTCCTGCCGTACCGATGGACGCAGCAAGGACGCCTGCTGCTCGTTCCTCGCCGGGCCGGTAGCAGCGTTGGCGGCGGGAGACGGAGAACGACGAGGTGGCCTGCCGACGGAAGCCGTCTGAGCAACGCAGGCGGTGAGGGAAGCCCGACGCTCAGCTCGAGCACGAAGAGCGTCTGCCATGGAGACGATGGAGCGATGGAGCGACGAACTGATGGAAGGGAAGCTACGGCGCACCCCTACCTGGCGCGCCAAATGTCGTATGTGGGGTTCCGGCAAACCCTTAAGGTTCGAACACTGGGGTGCACGCGAAGTCTTTCCCTCCTACCGATCTACGCCCTAGTTTGCTATGATCTCGCAGACGAACTTGACGAACTCGCAACACAAAGAGACATGAGATTTATACTGGTTCGGGCCACCGTTGTGGTGTAATACCCTACTCCAGTGTGGTGGTGGATGGATTGCCTCTTGGGCTGATGATGAACAGTACAGAGAGAAGAACAGCCTCCTGAGGTTGAGGTGTTCTTGTGCTTGGTGGCTTAACGGGTGAGAGCTGGATGAACTGCCTGATCGGATCAGATGGGATCCAGCCGAGATGAGGTGTGATCATATGCCCCTACTGTGCCGGCTAGCTCTACTTATATAGGCCCTGGTCCTCTTCCCAAATATTGAGCGGGAAGGGAGCCAACAATGGCGGGCGAATTTGAAGGGGGACAGCTAGTACAAGCTATCCTGACAAAAGTGGTCTTCGCCTGCAAAAGGCTCTGGTGGTGATGCCTTCTTGGGCTCCACGATGACCTCTGTCTTGCCGTCCTCCTGGTCTTGGTCTTGTTGTACCAATATAGCAACCTTTGCCTGATGCCTCGGTACTCCACGCCTGTGCTAGCCTCCTTAGCACCAAAGAGGAAACAAGGACGCTGCGCGCGCTGGCGCCCGCCTGGTGTCGATCGTCATGGCTCACGTCACGAGAGCCTCGTGAGGTTTGCCCCGCCTTGATATCTCCGCTCGTCGTGAGCCTGCCTGACTAGGCCACTCCTGAGGAGGTCTTGTGTCGTCCACCTCACGAGGCTTGGCCCCTCGCGAGGGTCTTGGATGCCTTGTTGATGAAGATGGGACATACGGCCTGCTGGCTTAGCCACGCTGTGGGCCGCAGGCAGACAAGTCTTGGGACCCCTGTTCCTAGAACCCCGACAGAATGTACGGCACCTCCGAGTTCTGCACACGTTCAGCTCGATGTTGTCCCTCGAACTCTTGATCCAGCAAAGGTGTCGAGGGAGATGAGTTCCGTCAGCACGACGGCATGGTGACGGTGATGGTGAAGTGATCCGCGCAGGGCTTCACCAAATCACTACGAGAATATGACCGGAGGCGTAAACTGTGGAGGGGGGCGCCGCACATGACTAACAATTGTTGGTGTGTGTTCTAGGCGCCCTCTCCCCACTTATATATAGGTGGGAGGGGGAGGGGGACAACCATGGGGCGCCCCAAGTAGGAGGAATCCTACTTGGGGGCCTTGTCCAATCCCCCCCCCCCTTACTTTTTCACTAGAGGGGAAAGGAAAGAGGAGGGAGGAGGGAAGGAAGGGGGAGGATGAATCCCTCCCCTTCCTTTCTCTCTTCCCCTTTCCTTTCTCCCCTGGTGCGGCCCATATGGGGGGCGCAACAGCTCCTCTTAGCTGTTGTGTTTCCCCTCTTGGCCCATTAGGCCCATATAGTTTGTCGGGGGTGCCTGGAACCCCTTCCGGCGACCCGATATGTACCCCATACCCCCGGAACACTTCCGGTGCCCGAATACTATCGTCCTATATAACAATCTTTATCTCTCAACCATTTCGAGACTCCTCGTCATGTCTGTGATCTCATCCGGGACTCCGAACAACATTCGGTCACCAAATCACATAACTCATATAATACAAACTCGTCATCAAATGTTAAGCGTGCTGACCCTACAGGTTCGAGAACTATGTAGACATGACCGAGACACCTCTCCAGTCAATAACCAATAGCGGAACCTGGATGCTCATATTGGCTCCTACATATTCTACGAAGATCTTTATCAGTCGAACCATAATGACAACATACGTTATTCCTTTTGTCATCGGTATGTTACTTGCCCGAGATTCGATCGTTAGTATCTTCATACCTAGTTCAATCTCGTTACCGGCAAGTCTCTTTATAATCACCTAGTTACGTTGTGACGTTTGATAGCACACAAGGTATTCCTCCGGTATCCGGGAGTTGCATAATCTCATAGTCGAAGGAATATGTATATGACATGAAGAAAGCAATAGCAGTAAAACTGAACGGTCAATATGCTAAGCTAACGGATGGGTCATGTCCATCACATCATTCTCCTAATGATGTGATCCCGTTCATCAAATGAAAACACATGTCTATGGTTAGGAAACTTAACCATCTTTGATTAACGAGCTAGTCTAGTAGAGGCTTACTAGGGACACGGTGTTTTGTCTATGTATCCACACATGTATCAAGTTTCCGGTTAATACAATTCTAGCATGAATAATAGACATTTATCATGATATAAGGAAATATAAAATAACAACTTTATTATTGCCTCTAGGGCATATTTCCTTCAGTCTCCCACTTGCACTAGAGTCAATAATCCAGTTCACATTGCCATGTGATTTAACACCAATTGTTCACATCTTTATGTGATTAACACCCATAGTTCACATCGCCATGTGACCAATACCCAAGAATTTACTAGAGTAAATAATCTAGTTCACATCGCTATGTGATTAACACCCAAAGAGTACTAAGGTGTGATCATGTTTTGCTTGTGAGAGAAGTCTAGTCAACGGGTCTGCCACATTCAAATACGTACGTATTTTGCAAATTTCTATGTCTACAATGCTGTGCATGGAGCTACTCTAGCTAATTGCTCCCACTTTCAATATATATCCAGATTGAGACTCAGAGTCATCCGGATCAGTGTCAAAGCTTGCATCGACGTAACCCTTTACGACGAACTCTTTGTCACCTCCATAACCGAGAAACATCTCCTTAGTCCTCTTTAGGTACTTAAGGATAATTTTGACCGTTGTCCAGTAATCTACTCCTGGATCACTATTGTACCCCCTTGCAAAACTCATGGCAAGGTACACAATAGGTCTAGTATACAACATGGCATACTTTATAGAACCCATGGTTGAGGCATAGGGAATGACTTTCATTCTCTCTCTATCTTCTGTCGTGGTCGGGTTTTGAGTCTTACTCAACTTCATACCTTACAACTCAGGCAAGAACTCCTTCTTTGACTAATCCATTTTTAACTCCTTCAAAATCTTATCAAGGTATGCACTCATCAGAAGTCTTATCAAGCATCTTGATCTTGTTGGGGATCGTTGCAGAAATTAAAAAACTTCTACGCATCACCAAGATCAATCTATGGAGAGACTAGCAACAAGAGAGAGGGGAGTGCATCTTCATACCCTTGAATATCGCGATGCGGAAGCACTACAAGAACACGGATGAAAGAGTCGTACTCGTAGTGATTCAGATCGCGGTTGATTCCGATCTAAGCACCGAACAACGGCGCCTCCGTGTTCAACACACGTACAGCCCGGGGACGTCTCCTCCTTCTTGATCCAGCAAGGGGAGAGTAGAAGTTGAGGGAGAGCTCTGACAGCACGACGGCGTGGTGGTGGAGCTTGCAGTTCTCCGGCAGGGCTTCGCCAAGCACTACTACGGAGGAGGGGGTGTTGGGGAGGGAGAGGGCTGCGCCAGGGGAAGGGGTGCGGCTCCCATGCGCCTCCCCCCTATATATAGGGGTGGAGGGGGATGGTTTCTTTCCCTCCAAGTCCATTGGGGCATAGGCAAAGGTGGGGGAAAGAAATCCCATCATTTCCATTCCCCACCGATTGTTATCCCCCTTTTTTAGGGATCTTGATCTTATCCCTTCGGGATATGATCTTATTCCTTCTAAGGGGGGATCTTGGTGCGCCTTGCTACCTCTTGAGCACTGCGTTGGTTTTCCCTTGAAGAGGAAAGGGTGATGCAGCAAAGTAGCATAAGTGCTTCCCTCAGTTTTTGAGAACCAAGGTATCAATCCAGTAGGAGGCTATCCGCGAGTCCCTCGCACCTACACAAAACAAATAACTCCTCGCAACCAACGCGATAAGGGGTTGTCAATCCCTTCACGGTCACTTACGAGAGTGAGATCTGATAGATATGATAGGATAATATTTTTGGTATTTTTGTGATCAAGATGCAAAGTAAAATAAAAGCAAAGTAAAAAAGCAAAGGAAATAACAAAGTGTTGGAAGATTAATATGATGAAGATAGACCCGGGGGCCATAGGTTTCACTAGTGGCTTCTCTCAAGAGCATACGTATTTTACGGTGGGTGAACGAATTACTGTTGAGCAATTGACAGAATTGAGCATAGTTATGAGAATATCTAGGTATGATCATGTATATAGGCATCACGTCCGAGACAAGTAGACTGACTCCTGCCTGCATCTACTACTATTACTCCACTCATCGACCGCTATCCAGCATGCATCTAGAGTATTAAGTTCATGAAAACAGAGTAATGCCTTAAGCAAGATGACATGATGTAGAGGGATAAATTCATGCAATATGATAAAAAAACCATCTTGTTATCCTCGATGGCAACAATACAATACATGCCTTGCTGCCCCTCCTGTCACTGGGAAAGGACACCGCAAGATTTGTCGGCGTTCCGAGAATGGGGGTCCCCAGACTTGCCTGCCTGCAGCCCACAGCGTGGCTAAGCAGCAGGTCGTGCGGCCCATCTTCGTCAACAAGGCACCCAAGACCCTCGCCAGGGTCCAAACCTCGCGAGGAGGACGACGCAAGACCCCGCAGAGTTCCTGCAGCTCTATGAGCTGAGCATCGAAGAGGCCAACGGCGACGAAAAAGTCATGGCGAACCGGTTTCCCATGGCTCTCAAGGATGGGGCCCGCTCCTGGCTCCCGAACCTGCAGCACGGCTCGATCTCCTCCTGGGACGAGATGTGCGACCGCTTCGTCGCCAACTTCCAGGGCACTCGCGACCGCCCACCGGCCGCGGGTGATCTGCGCCGCATCAAACAACAGCCAGGAGAGACCCTCCAAAAGTACATCCAGCGCTTCAAAAACACCCGCCTCAAGATCCCCAATGTCACGGACGAAGCCATCATCTTTGCGTTCTCGGACGGCGTCCGTGATGTCAAGATGAAGGAAGAGCTCGCTATCCACGAGGAGCTCTGCACATCTCAGGAGCTGTTCAACCTAGCGACCAAGTGTGCAAGAGCAGAGGAGGGGCGCCTCTCTCTCCTTGAGCTGCCAGATGTAGGAGCGGAGGAGAAGAAGGCCAAGGCCAAGGACGTGAAGCGCAAAGAGGCAGTAGTGCTCGCAGCGGAGCCCGACACCAAGCAAGGCAGAGATCAGCCCGAGTCATCCAAGAACGGCCGACCGTTCTGCGCCTTCCACAACCTGAACACCCACAACACCAGCGACTGCCAAGAGCTCAGAGCCATACGGGAAGGACGTCGGGGCGTCGGCCGCGGAGGAGGACGTGGAGGCGGACGCTGGGACGACCGTGGCCTGCGCCAGGAGTGGCGCGACCAGCCTCGTGAGGACCGCTGGCAGGACCAACCTCGCGAGGGCGCCTGGAGGGACCCGCCTCGTGAGGATCGCCCCCAGGGCAATGCCGGACTTCCCCCGCTGCCGCCACCAAGAAGGAACGACGACCACCACCAGGACGAGGGGGCTGGGGGCTTCCAGGAGCCACGTGCGATCGCCTGCATCTTGGGCGGTGCCCAGGCCCCAGCCTCTCAGCGCATCTTCAAACAGTTCGCTCGAGAGGTGAACGCGGTGCTCCCCAAGCTCGAGGCCACCCGCCTGCTCAGGTGGTCCCAATGTGCCATCACCTTCAACTCGGCGGACCAGCTCAAGTGCGCGGCCACCGCTGGCGCCCTCCCTATGTTGTGCTCCCCAGTCATCAGCAATGTGCAAGTCACCAAGACTCTCATCGACGGCGGCGCAGGGCTCAACGTCCTATCCATCGACACGTTTAACAACCTCCAAGTGCCATATGAGCAGCTCCAGCCAACCAAGCCATTCTCAGGAGTGACCGACGGTTCCACCACACCAATAGGGCAGGTCCGCCTGCCTGTCACCTTTGGGGAGCGCAAGAACTATCGCACCGAGCTCATCGACTTCAACGTCGCGCACGCTCGCCTGCCGTATAATGCCATCCTCGGGTATCCAGCCCTGGCCAAGTTTATGGCGGTCACTCATCATGGCTACAACGTCCTCAAGATGCCAAGAAGTGGAGGAATCATCACGGTCCCGTGTGAGGAGAAGGATGCGGTGTGCTCCCTCGAGCACGCCTTCCAAGCCGCAGCAATCGACGACCCCGACAGCAGAAGTGAAGGCCCTCCGGAGACCATCCCCAAGAAGAAGCAGTCGCGCCGCGCAGGATCTCGGGAGGATGGCGTCACGGCAGGAGCCTCGTCAGGATCAGTGCCCGCTCCAGGGGCGCCTCCCTCCACCGCATAGGAAAGCGCGCCCGGTGCCCTCCTCAGGCAGGGCTCGGGGGCTCTCTTCTGGAGGGCCTCAGACCTTGCCAACCTCATGAGGGAGGCGCTTTGGCACCACTTGGAAGTGTGCCTCACGGCACACTTTCCTCAGGAGAGCACAGGGCAAGGAGTACCCACCACCCAGGAGTTCATCACCAAGACCACCCAGGAACTGCAAGAAGCAAGAGCCATGCGCGGCCACAGCCGCTCACAAGGCGCAGCTCCCCATCCAGGCGAGGATGCCGGGCTGCGTGTCTGCGTCGACATCCCAGGGCTCAACAGGGCCGCATCTCAGGAGCGCTTCTGGCCATCGCGTGTGGGCCGCTGCGAGGGCCCACCACACAGCTACGTTCGCATGCCCTTCGGCTTGCCGAGCGTGGCGTCAGCCTATCAGCGCAATCTATGGCTTATCCTGGCAGCTCAGGAGGCCAGGTACTACGCCGTCCTGGAGGAGATGGAGACGGTCTTCAGGGAACCTCCTAAACCTCCAGAGCCCCCCGAGGCTCAGGGTCCCGGTGGCTCATGAGGAGCCATTCCTTCAACGCGTGGCTTCAGCTGCACCAACTCTACTTCGTCTACAGAACCAGGTGACATCTTCCAAGTTCGTTTTAGCTGGGAGCGCCCCTCGGGCTGCATTATTCCCAGGCCACATGGGTCCGTCCCTGTGGCATGTATCTCTTTTGCTTAAGTCTTTAGCTTACCTTGCTAGGGGCGCCCCTCGGGCTGCATCATCCCCAAGCCGCTCGGGCCAGACCCAGTGGCATGTATCGTCCTGCATTTATCCAAGTTGATCTGCTCTTCATGCTTAACCTGCCAATGGCTATCGCCTGCTCGATTGCTGCCCGCCGCGGGTCTGTTTATCCCATGCAATCCACTTGCATGTTAAAAGGGGGGCTCCCGAGCATCGCGACTCAGGAGCTCTTACTGGCTCTCCAGCCCTCACGCCTTCGCCTTGACCAAGGCATCGCGACCTAGAATACCAGCGGCGGCTGAGCTCGCTCGAGGGCCGGGACCTGAGGATGTAGAGTGCTTGCATCTAACCGCCTTGCAGGAACACATAGTCACCAAGACTCAAGACCAGGCGCAACCCACCTTGAGGTAGGGCCTCGTGAGTCCCGCGCTGGCTCACGAGTGCCCAGATACACCTCGCAGCCCTGCCGTGCAAGCCACGTGTCAGGGCGGGGCTGTACACGCCCCGGGGGCTCCTCCCGGAGGGGGGCCCCATCCCACGCCCAAGTGGAAGCACCATGCTCCGCGCTGGCTGACGACACTGCCGAGGAGCGGCTATGCCCGTGCACAAGCGGAAGCACTATGCTCCGCGCTGGTGATAAACAACTGAGGGCGACCCCATGGTCGTGCCAACCTCAGGGAGCCCAGAGCTCAGCGCCCAGCCTTACCGCAACGCCTCCCCTCGGGAAAGCCGCGCATGGGGGCTGGGCACGGGGGCCCAAGCGCACGCCACCCAACCAGGGCCCCCGGACCTGGGCATCGCGCGCCCCTCCCGAGGCCTCGGCGAGGGCAGGTATGGAGATTGTTTGCACGTCAAGGGGGACTCCTGAGCATCGCGACTCAGGAGCCTAACTGGTCACGTAGCCCCTCACTCCTTGGTCCGTCCTGGTCTCTGGTCGGCTCAATGGCGGTTGAGGTATGCGCGGGGCCGGGCTCTGCCGATGTAGAACATTAATCTATCCCCATGAACTCTCCCTATATGTTGTTTGCGCATCAAGGGGGACTCCTGAGCATCGCGACTCAGGAGCCTAACTGGTCACGTAGCCCCTCACTCCTTGGTCCGTCCTGGTCTCCGGTCGGCCCAATGGCGGTTGAGGTATGCGCGGGGCCGGGCTTTGCCGACGCAGAACGCAAAGCAAATAGGAAGGAAATCGCAAAATCTCGAAGCAAATATTACAAGCATATTGTCCTCACGATACCAAATGAAAAGTATAAACGCCTCCACGAGGCCTGATACATGTCGCAGGAACGGAACGAGAAGAATGGCCGCAGGTCACCTCTAGACGTCGCCATCGCCCGCGGAAGGTGCTCCCTCGTGAGCAATCTTGTCTTCACCTTCACCACCAGCTGCAAGGTCGACGACGCCGGATAGAGGGACGGAGACGAAGCCGTGGAAGCTCCTCAGCAATGCCGCCACCTAATCCTGCACGGCCGCGGTAGCCGCCTCGTATTGATCCTCAGCTACAGGCTCCAGCAGCTCGCCAAGGCAGGCGTTGGGGTCGCGAAGGTGCAGGTGGCTAAAGACGCGAGTCAGCGCGGCTGAGGACAGGACGCGAGCTTCTGCCTCCGCCATGGGACCGAGACCATCAACAACCTCCTCAAGCGCCTTCACCATGAGAGGAAGTAGCTGGGCGGGGCCGTCCTCGTCGGTGTCCAGAGACTTCTCCAGGCCATGCTCGTAGAGCGTCTTCAGCGCCTTGTGAGACCTCTCCTCGAGATCGGCAAAGGCCACGCGGTCTTCTGCCAGGACTCGCGCCTTGGCGTCAAGATCGGCCTCCCTCGTCCTCATCTTCCGCTCCAACTCTTCCAACCGGTTGCACTCGGCAGCCTGCTTCTTCCCCAGCTCCGCCAACTCTGCATCACGGTTCTTGACGGCTTTCTCCCGGGCCTTCATCTCCTCCTCCTTCGCTTGGCGGCAGTGCACCTCTTCGGCGTGCTTGTCGCGCAGGCTCTGCTGCTCGCCCTCCAGCACTTGGCAATGGTCACGGGTGGCCTTGGCGTCCTTTAGCGCCGCCTCACGGTCGGCTGAAGCATTGGCGGCTCCTTGCTTCTCCTTCTCGGAAGCCGCAGCAGCCTGGCCCAGCGCCGCGCAAACTGCCAGGTCGGAGTGAAGCCAGTCGGAGGCCAGCTCCAGACGCCCGGCCACCAGGCGCGGGTCCGCGCTCAGGACATCCGCCTGCAGCTGGGTCATCTCTGCAAGGGCACGCTCCAAGACAGCAGCAGTAGCAGAAGGACCAGGGAGTGGAGATGCAGCAGTGGGAGGAAGCGACATCATCACCAAGGCTTGGGAGACCATGGGTTCCGGAGCAGCTGGGACCTCGTCAGCCGCGCCAAGTACCGGCACCTCTGGAGCCAGCGGAGCCATGGGGGCTGATTCCACGTGGTGATACCCATCTTGGCCTCGCGAGGAAGATCGGGCTGGGGAGATGCGAGCGCTATTGCCTCCTTTCTCCGCAGGAGGCACGGCCGCTGCGTCTTCCTTCCTCTTCTTCGCCGAAGATGACGGCCTGATCAACCAAGGGCAAATATCAGGAAGTGACGAGTACAAGCAAGGACAAAGCGAAGCTTAAGACACTTACCGATCCACTGTGACATATTCCACTGACCGCTTGAGAGGCTTGAAGCCTGACAGCTTCGGGACCTGAGGGGCAGGCGTTCAGACGCCAGCGGCGCCGGGCGGAGTGGAGGCAGAACTGGATCCAGCCCCAGGAGGTATCGGGGCAGAGGCGGTACCTCGGGCCACCAGCGACGACCTACTCCTCGTCAGGACGGGAGGTTGCTCCCTCTCCCCTTGGTGGGCGTCGGCATCGGCATCATCAGGAAGGGCGCGGAGAATCTCGGCCTTGCTCAGGGGGGAAGTCTCCCCCACCTCTTCAAGGGTCTTCTCCGAGTCCTCCTCCTCTTCTCCCTCTCCGCGGGACTCACCAGAAGACACCTCCACCGGGTTCTGCACCATAGGAGCTTTCGGAAGCACTGGCGGCACTAGTCCACGCGCATCAAAAGTCGGCCTGGAGGCGACGAATTCCTCCCGGTCCCTGCGTTTGAACAGGGGAAGGAAGGCGCTAGGCGGGTACTCCTGGTTGTCCCCGACTATGAGGTGGAGAACAGGCGTCCAATTCATTGCCAGGCAGGTCCCCCGGCCTTAGGCGGCTCTTGTTCTCCTCTTCGTCAAGCTCCCAGAGGGGGCGCGCGCGCGCCTGGAGTGGGGCAACCCGCAGCATCAAGAACTCCCTCAGGAGCATCGCCCCTGTTATCTTGGCCGCCCTCACGTTGCCCGGCTTCAGGTCGGTCATCATCTAACCCAACATTGACGATGTCCGCTCGTCGACAAGCTCCACCTTGGGCCACCCCTTGCCCTGCCGGGACGCCTCTGTCAGCAGCACCAGGCGCGGATCGGCACGCTGGGCATTCATCATGACCCATTTGGATCGGATGTTGTCGGCCCTCTTCCCGGTGCTCGAGATCGAGTTGGCCTTGCCGCATGCGACGAAGTTAGCACACCCGGAGATGTAACCCTCGCCGACACGAAGGAAGAAGAAATGGCGAAGCAACGCCACGGACGGCATCACGCCCAGGTACGCCTCATAGTAGTAGGCGAAGATGGACAGGAGGAGGACAGAGTTGGGATGGAGATGCAACGCCTGCAGACCATAGTGGTCGAGGACTTCATAAAAGAAATCAGAGAAAGGGGGACCAACCCAACGGCGACGCTGCTCGAGAAGAAAGGGAAGAAGGTGCTCCCTTCAGACTCCTGCTCGTCGGAGGCAAGCCAAAGCTCCGTCTTCCCCCACTCATTGCCCTCGCCCGCCGTCAGCAGGCGCACGGAGGCGAGGCTCTTCTCGGTGACGGTGGGCGCCTCAAGGGCCGGCTCATACCAAGCCGGTGTTGAGGAGGTCCTGACCTTGCGCGGCGCCATGGGCGGCAGATGCAGAGCAAGGCTGGAGCAGATCTGGAGATAGCGGCGGCAAAGAGCGAGAAAGGGGATCTGGAGCGAGGCAAGGAAGAGGCAATGAAGGAAAGAACTGCCCGCGCCAGCCTTTGTCAGGGCAAGCAGTTGCCGAGGCAGCATGGGGAAGCGGAGACGCCCACGTCCAATCAACCGCCACGCGTCGACCGAGGCCGCAGGCTTTGGGGGCCCGCGGTGCTCCGAACTTGACCCTTGGCTTCGCCGCGAAGCCAAGCCCGAGCGCACATTGGGCCCGGGGGCTACTATCGGCATTCTAGGAACAGGGGTCCCTAGACTTGCCTTCCTGTGGCCCATAGCGTGGCTAAGCAGCAGGCCGTGCGGCCCATCTTCATCAACAAGGCACCCAAGACCCTCGCGAGGGTCCAAGCCTCGCGAGGAGGACGACGCAAGACCTCCTCTGGAGTGGCCTAGCCAGGCAGGCTCACGAGGAGCGGAGATATCAAGGCGGGGCAAACCTCACGAGGCTCTCGTGACGTGAGCCATGACGAACGGTACCAGGCGGGTGCCAGGCGGGCGCCAGTGCGCGCAGCGTCCCTATTTCCTCTTTGGTGCTAAGGAGGCCAGCGCAGGCGAAGAGTACCGAGGCATCAGGCAAAGGTTGCCATATTGGTGCAACGAGACCAAGACCAGGAGGACGGCAAGGCGGAGGTCATCGTGGAGCCCAAGAGGCGTCACCCAGAGCTTTTCGCAGGCGAAGACCGCTTTTGTCAGGATAGCTTGTACTAGCTGTCCCCCTTCAAATTTTCCTGCCGTTGTTGGCTCCCTTCCCGCTCGATATTTGGGAAGAGGACCAGGGCTTATATAGGTAGAGCTAGCCACCACAGTAGGGGCATCTCGTCTTAGCTTGATCCGACCCGATCGAATCCTCACGCCAGAAGTTCACAAGCACAAGAACACCTCAACCTCAGGAGGCTGTTCTTCCCTTGTACTGTTCATCATGAGCCCAAGAGGCAATCCACCACCACCACACTGGAGTAGGGTATTACACCACAACGATGGCCCGAACCAGTATAAACCCCGTGTCTTTCTGTGTTGCAAGTTCGTCGAGTTCATCCGCGAGATCTTAGCGAGCTAGAGCGTAGATCGGTAGGAGGGAGAGACTTCGCGCGCACCCCAGTGTTCGAACCTTAAGGGTTTGCTGGAACCCCACATCCGACAAGATTGAACCCAAATCTAAGCACTTCTCCTATTGCAAGAAAGATCAATCTAGTAGGCCAAACCAAACTGATAATTCAAAGGGACTTGCAAAGATAACCAATCATACATAAAAGAATTCAGAGAAGTTTCAAATATTGTTCATAGATAATCTTGATCATAAACCCACATTTCATCGGTCTCAACAAACACACCGCAAAAATAAGATTACATCGAATAGATCTCCACGAGAGAGCGGCCCCCTACCTCGTGGCCTCCTGGAAGCTTCTCTTACGTAGGGTCCAAGTCTCCTGGATCATGTTCGTTCCAAAAATCATGCTCCCGAAGGTTTCATTCCGTTTGGACTCCGTTTGATATTCTTTTTCTGCGAAACTCTGAAATAGGCAAAAAACAGCAATTCTGGGCTGGGCCTCCGGTTAATAGGTTAGTCCCAAAAATAATATAAAAGTGGATAATAAAGCCCAATATTGTCCAAACAGTTGATAATATAGCATGGAGCAATCAAAAATTATAGATACGTTGGAGACGTATCAAGCATCCCAAAGCTTAATTCCTGCTCGTCCTCGAGTAGGTAAATGATAAAAAAGATAAATTTTTGATGCGGAGTGCTACTTGGCATAATTTCAATGTAATTCTTCTTAATTGTGGTATGAATATTCAGATCCGAAAGATCAAGATAAAAGTTCATATTGACATAAAAATAATAATACTTCAAGCATACTAACTAAGCAATTATGTCCTCTTAAAATAACATGGCCAAAGAAAGTTCATCCCTACAAAATCATATAGTTTAGTCATGCTCCATTTTCATCACTCAAGAATGCTCTCATCATGCACAACCCCGATGACAAGCCAAGCAATTGTTTCATACTTTAGTAATCTCAAACCTATAAACTTTCACGCAATATATGAGCGCGAGCCATGGACATAGCACTATGGGTGGAATAGAATATGATGATGGGGCTTATGTGGAGAAGACAAAAAAGGAGAAAGTTTTACATCAATGAGGCTAATCAATGAGCTATGGAGATGCCCATCGATTGATGTTAATGCAAGGAGTAGGGATTGCCATGCAACGGATGCACTAGAGCTATAAATGTATGAAAGCTCAACAAAAGAAACTAAGTGGGTGTGCATCCAACTTGCTTGCTCACGAAGACCTAGGGCACTTGAGGAGGCCCATTGTTGGAATATACAAGCCAATTTCTATAATGAAAAATTCCCACTAGTATATGAAAGTGACAAAACAAGAGACTCTCTATCATGAAGATTATGGTGCTACTTTGAAGCACAAGTGTGGCAAAGGATAGTAGCATTGTCCCTTCTCTCTTTTTCTCTCATTATTTCTGGGCCTTCTCTTTTTTATGGCCTTTCTCTCTCTTTTTTTTATTCCTCACTTGGGACAATGCTCTATAAAATGATGATCATCACACTTCTATTTATTTACAACTCAATGATTACAACTCGATACTAGAACAAAGTATGACTCTATATGAATGCCTCCGGCGGTGTACCGGGATATGCAATGAACCAAGAGTGACATGTATGAAAGAATTATGAACGGTGGCTTTGCCACAAATACTATGTCAACTACATGATCATGCTAAGCAATATGACAATTATGAATGTGTCATGATAAACGGAATGGTGGAAAGTTGCATGGCAATATATCTCGGAATGGCTATGGAAATGCCATAATAGGTAGGTATGGTGGCTGTTTTGAGGAAGATATAAGGAGGTTTATGTGTGAAAGAGCGTATCATATCACGGGGTTTGGATGCGCCGGTGAAGTTTGCACCAACTCTCAATGTGAGAAAGGGCAATGCACGGTACCGAAGAGGCTAGCAATGATGGAAGGGTGAGAGTGCGTATAATCCATGGATTCAACATTAGTCATAAAGAACTCACATACTTATTGCAAAAATCTACAAGTCATCAAAAACCAAGCATTACGCGCATGCTCCTAGGGGGGTAGATTGGTAGGAAAAGACCATCGCTCGTCCTCGACCGCCACTCATAAGGAGGACAATCAAAGAACACCTCATGTTTCAAATTTGTTACATAACGTTTACCATACGTGCATGCTACGGGACTTGCAAACTTCAACACAAGCATTTCTAAAATTCACAACTACTCAACTAGCACGACTTTGATATTATTGCCTCCATATCTCAAAACAATCATCAAGCATCAAACTTCTCTTAGTATTCAACACACTCATAAGAAAGTTTTTACTAATCTTGAATACCTAGCATATTAGGATTATTTAAGCAAATTACCATGCTATTTAAGAATCTCAAAATAATCTAAGTGAAGCATGAGAGATCAATAGTTTCTATAAAACAAATCCACCACCGTGCTCTAAAAGATATAAGTGAAGTACTAGAGCAAAACTATATAACTCAAAAGATATAAGTGAAGCACATAGAGTATTCTAACAATTTCCAAATCATGTATGGCTCTCTCAAAAGGTGTGTACAGCAAGGATGATTGTGGTAAACTAAAAAGCAAAGACTCAAATCATACAGGACGCTCCAAGCAAAACACATATCATGTGGTGAATAAAAATTTAGCTCCAAGTAAAGTTACCGATGGAAGTAGACGAAAGAGGGGATGCCTTCCGGGGCATCCCCAAGCTTTGGCTTTTTGGTGTCCTTAGATTATCTTGGGGATTCCATGGGCATCCCCAAGATTAGGCTCTTGCCACTCCTTGTTCCATAATCCATCAAAATCTTTCACCCAAAACTTGAAAACTTCACAACACAAACTCAACAGAAATCTCGTGAGCTCCGTTAGCGAAAGAAAACAAAAGACCACTTCAAGGTACTGTAATGAACTCATTCTTTATTTATATTGGTGTTAAACCTACTGTATTTCAACTTCTGTATGGTTTATAAACTATTTTACTAGCCATAGATTCATCAAAATAAGCAAACAACACACGAAAAATAGAATCTGTCAAAAACAGAACAGTCTGTAGTAATCTGTAACTAACGCAAACTTCTGGAACTCGAAAAAATCAGCCAAAATAGGAAGACCTAGGCAATTTGTTTATTGATCAGCAGCAATTGGAATCACTATTTTATCACGTTCTGGTGATTTTTAACAATTGTTTTCGTGAACAGAAAGTTTCTAGAAATTTCTGCAAGATCAAATAACTATCATCCAAGAAGATCCTATAGGTTTAACTTGGCACAAACACTAATTAAAACATAAAAACACATCTAACCAGAGGCTAGATCAAAGATTTATTCCTAAACATAAGTAAAAAGCAAAAAACTAAAAATAAAATTGGGTTGCCTCCCAACAAGCGCTATCGTTTAACGCCCCTAGCTAGGCATAAAAGCAAGGATAGATCTAGGTATTGCCATCTTTGGTTTTAGGGAAAAAGAGAGCAAACTTGTTATCTATGGAATTAATCTTTCTATTTTGACAAAGTACATGGCCATTAATGGTAGAAGAAAGATTAAGTATGTTGCGGAAATTGGCATCTAGGCTAGCTTTTATCTCTTTGATAGATTCGTTTTGGTAAGAAAGCAAAAGAGATGTAATTTCAACTTTCTCATTAATGGGTTGCCCAAATATAGTTTTCATCTTTTCATAGGTATCTATGGGGCCCCCTTCAAGAAAACCCTCTTCAAAAATAGAATCTAAAACTTGTTTGAACAAAGCGGGCAACCCAACATAAAAGCCTTTTAAGTAAACCTCAATTTAGTATTGAGGTACATAGCTAGCCCGGATCCTTAATAGCCTATCCCAAGCATCTTTCAAAGATTCATTGAGTAAATAACGAAATATTCCAGAATCTTCTTCATCAAGATTGCTAAGGTTTTCATTGATAACTCCGGCAGGTTTTTCCATAGTATTTTTATTTATGAGTTTAGATAAGATAGCAGGATTGTCTAAAGTGCTAAAACTCGGGAGAGGAACCCCAACTCTTTTTGGTTCCGACATGGCAAGGGAAAAGTGAACGAAAAGAGACAACTGGAAAAGAGAGGGCGAATAAAATGGCAAAGGTGAAGTGGGGGAGAGGAAAAGGAGAGGCAAATGGAAAATAGTGTAATGCGGGAGATAAGGGATTGTGATGGGTACTTGGTATGTTGACTTTTGTGTAGACCTCCGCGGCAACGGCGCCAGAAATCCTTCTTGCTACCTCTTGAGCACTGCATTGGTTTTCCCTTGAAGAGGAAAGGGTGATGCAGCAAAGTAGCGTAAGTATTTCCCTTAGTTTTTGAGAACCAAGGTATCAATCCAGTAGGAGGCTACGCGCGAGTCGCTCGCACCTACACAAAACAAATAACTCCTCGCAACCAACGTGATAAGGGGTTGTCAATACCTTCACGGTCACTTACGAGAGTGAGATCTGATAGATATGATAGGATAATATTTTTGGTATTTTTGTGATAAAGATGCAAAGTAAAATAAAAGCAAAGTAAAAAAGCAAAGGAAATAACAAAGTGTTGGAAGATCAATATGATGAAGATAGACCCGGGGGCCATAGGTTTCACTAGTGGCTTCTCTCAAGAGCATAAGTATTTTATGGTGGGTGAACGAATTACTGTTGAGCAATTGACCGAATTGAGCATAGTTATGAGAATATCTAGGTATGATCATGTATATAGGCATCACGTCCGAGACAAGTAGACCGACTCCTGCTTGAGTCTACTACTATTACTCCACTCATCGACCGCTATCCAGCATGCATCTAGAGTATTAAGTTCATGAAAACAGAGTAACGCTTAAGCAAGATGACATGATGTAGAGGGATAAATTCATGCAATATGATAAAAACCCCATCTTGTTATCCTCGATGGCAACAATACAATATGTGCCTTGTTGCCCCTACTGTCACTGGGAAAGGACACCGCAAGATTGAACCCAAAGCTAAGCACTTCTCCTATTGCAAGAAAGATCAATCTAGTAGGCCAAACCAAACTAATAATTCGAAGAGACTTGCAAAGATAACCAATCATACATAAAAGAATTCAGAGAAGATTAAAATATTGTTCATAGATAATCTTGATCATAAACCCACAATTCATCGGTCTCAATAAACACACCGCAAAAAGAAGATTACATCGAATAGATCTCCACGAGAGAGGGGGAGAACATTGTATTGAGATCCAAAAAGAGAGAAGAAGCCATCTAGCTACTAACTATGGACCCGAAGGTCTGAGGTAAACTACTCACACTTCATCGGAGAGGCTATGGTGTTGATGTAGAAGCCCTCCGTGATGGATGCCCCCTCCGGCGGAGCTCCGGAACAGGCCCCAAGATGGGATCTCGTGGGTACAGAAGGTTGCGGCGGTGGAATTAGGTTTTTGGCTTCGTATCTGATCATTTGGGGGTACGTAGGTATATATAGGAGGAAGAAGTACGTCGGTGGAGCAACATGGGGCCCACGAGGGTGGAGGGCGCGCCCTGGGGGGGTGGGAGCGCCCCCTACCTCGTGGCCTCCTGGAAGCTTCTCTTAAGTAGGGTCCAAGTCTCCTGGATCATGTTCGTTCCAAAAATCACGCTCCCGAAGGTTTCATTTAGTTTGGACTCCGTTTGATATTCTTTTTCTGCGAAACTCAGAAATAGGCAAAAAAACAGCAATTCTGGGCTGGGCCTCCGGTTAATAGGTTAGTCCCAAAAATAATATAAAAGTGGATCATAAAGCCCAATATTGTCCAAAACAGTAGATAATATAGCATGGAGCAATCAAAAATTATACATACGTTGGAGACATATCACGCCTTGACCAGGGGTGTGGGGCCTTGCCCCCACTACCCACGTTCATGTGGGTCCCCGCATGCAAGTGGGCCCCACTCTGGAACCTTGTAGAACCTTCCCGGTACCGAAAAATCCCGAACATTTTTCGGTGGCCAAAATAGGACTTCCCATATATAAATCTTTACCTCCGGACCATTCCGGAACTCCTCGTGATGTCCGGGATCTCATCTGGGACTCCGAACAACATTCGGTAACTGCACACTAATTCCCATAACAACTCTAGCGTCACCGAACCTTAAGTGCGTAGACCCTACGGGTTCGGGAATCATGGAGACATGACCGAGACAACTCTCTAGCCAATAACCAACAGCGGGATCTGGATACCCATGTTGGCTCCCACATGTTCCACGATGATCTCATCGGATGAACCACGATGTCGGGATTCAATCAATCTTGTATACAATTCCCTTTGTCAATCGATACGTTACTTGCCCGAGATTCGATCGTCGCTATCCCAATACCTCGTTCAATCTCGTTACCGGCAAGTCACTTTTACTCGTTCCGTAACACATCATCCCGTGATCAACTCTTTGGTCACATTGAGCTCATTATGATGATGTCCTACCGAGTGGGCCCAGAGATACCTCTCCGTCACACGGAGTGACTGTAACGCCCCGGATCCGATGCGCCAGGTGTCTGCGAGTTATTCGCCGTCGTTGCCCTGTCATTTGCTTGCGTGTGACATTTTGCCTTGTGATTATCTGCATTTCATATCATGTCATCATGTGCATTGCTTTTGCATACGTATTCGTCTCATGCATCCGAGCATTTTCCCCGTTGTCCGTTTTGCAATCCGGCACTCCCAACTCCTCCGGCGCACCCCTCTTGTTTCTTTTCGTGAGCGGGTGTTGAACGTTCTCGGAATGGACCGAGGCTTTTCAAGTGGACTTGGTATACCACCGGGAGACCACCGGTCAAGTTTCGTTGCATTTGGAGGTCGTTTGGTACAACAACGGTTAACCGGGCATCCGCAAAGTCCTTTGTGTGTTGCAGCAAAACCCCTCTCTAAACCGCCCCAAAACCCCTCTAAGTCTCCACCATGCTCTCGGTCGTTCGATCACGATCGCGTGGGCGAAAACCGCACCCCGTTTGGAGTCTCCTAGCTCCCCCTACCTATAAATATGTGCCTCCCCCCGAAATTCGCGGATGAAACCCTAACATCTTCCTCCTCGCGCCACCGGACGCGTCTCCCCCGCCGCCGGACATGTCCGCGCCGCCGCTCTCGACCAATCCGGAGGCGCCACGTCAGCCCCGCCGGTCCTCTCTCTCCTCCCGCCGCCGTGGCCCGCGGAGCCCATCC